>NC_133663.1:215821571-215916223 GCF_037893015.1 Macrotis lagotis
ACCCCCACCCCTTTCCCACCTTGGTAAAACAGGGGCAAGAGGTGGGAAAGGCGCTGCCCTTGCGGACCCCTCCCGTTCATGTGAACTGGGTCCACCCGGTCAGCTCTGGGCGACCACTGTTAACCGTCACGGTGGAAAATCAGAAGCTCGAAGGGATAATTGACACTGGAGCCGATTGCTCTGTCATAAATAGGGGACAGTGGAGGCCCGAGTGGCCACTCCTACAGAGCCCTCAAGCAGTGACGGGGGTGGGGGGCAATAGATCTGCCATGAAAGCAGCACACGCCTTACGGTGGTCAGCTTTGGAAGAATCTGGACTCTTCACCCCACTGTGCCTACCCGACCTCCCTTATGCATTATGGGGTAGAGACATTTGAGCCAGCTTAACCTGACACTTGCCACCCCTGATAGCCTGTGGGGAAATTAATTGGGGCCACTCTAGAGATGAGCTTTTCCCCCAGAATAACATGGATTAATAAGAAACCTATTTGGGTTGAGCAGTGGCCCCTGACAAAAGAAAAGCTCATCGCCCTCACAGACATAGTAATGACCCCCCTGCGCGAGAACAAAGTGGAACCGTCCCTTAGCCCGTATAACTCCCCCGTCTTTGTCATAAAAAAGAAAGGGGGGAGTTGGAGAATGTTGATTGATCTTCGGGCAGTAAATGCCAACATGGTATCCATGGGGACCCTCCAACCTGGTCTCCCTATGCCCACTGCAGTCCCGCAAGGGTGGAATATTATAGTGATTGATGTTAAAGACTGCTTCTATAGCATTCCCCTCCACCGGGAGGACAAAGAAAAATTTGCCTTTTCCCTCCCCGCGATCAATTTCCAAGCCCCCAGTAAACGTTATCAGTTCACCATCCTACCGCAGGGAATGGCCAATAGCCCCACCCTGTGCCAGCTTTACATGGATACTCTGCTACATCCTATCAGAAAAGAATTCCCGAATTGCATGCTCATACATTACATGGATGATATCTTGATTGCACCACTTCTGTGACGGGGGCTCGGGCTTGCTTGCAACGCACCACCCATGTCCTCCGCAAGAAGGGGCTTCACATAGCCCCGGAAAAGGTACAGATGGATTTCCCCTATGATTACTTGGGGCATAGGATTTTTCCGGGAAATATTAGTAGGGCGCTTCCTCCGATCAACGTCGAGGGATACACTACTCTTAATGATTTTCAGAGGCTTGTTGGCGCCATACAGTGGCTGCGTCCCGCTATGCCCCTCCCATCCTCCTTAATGCAACCTCTATATGATGTCCTTAAAGGCGACTCCCATCTGTCATCCCCTAGAAGTTGGACCCCCCAGGCAAGACAGGCGCTCTTGGAAATTTTCCGCAGAACCTCTTCCTTCTTGGTTCAATACGACCCGGAGTCGCCTGTCCTCTTCCACACACTGGGGGACAGTTCCCTGGGCTGGGGATGTTTATTCCAGAGACATGGATGCCTTGAATGGCTATACCCCCGGACCACTAAGAGCATCATCCGGGACTGGTGGGAGGCCCTGGCCTTATTTTGCCTTCAGGCCTCAGAGCGATGCCAGCGTCTCTTTGGCCTCTTGCCTGTCCTCAACTTTACCCTCCCGGAGGAGGTGACCCACTCGCTACTTGATAGATCTATCGCTTGGGCCACTGTCCTGACTACCCTCTCTCAGACCAGACTCACGCCACCTCCCGTGGTTAGAGTGTTCGCTGAACTGCACCTTTCCCGCCCGCGCCGTCTAGTGTCCCCAGAACCAGTGACCGGCCCTAATGTCTTCACTGACGCTACCAGGTTGGGCCGTGCTGTGGTCCATGACCCTGCTAGACCTGCCACCTGGATTTTTGATACCCCCTTTGACTCCACTCAGAAGAATGAACTATATGCTATACTTCAGGCTTTCCGTCTCTACAGAGACACCCCTTTTAATCTTATTACTGACAGTATGTATTGTGCCATGCTAATCCCTTGTTTAGAAGATGCCTTCATTTCCTCGACTTCTTCCATTAGCCCACTCCTTATACAGCTGCAATCCTCCCTCCGTGATAGAAACCACCCCCTGTTTGTTCTTCATGTGCGCTCTCACGTTTCTTCCACCGGCCCCATATTCCAGGGCAATGCGGAGGCAGATAGGGCTCTCTTGTTAAACCTGTCCACACCTGCCCAGCTGGCACATGGTAAGTATCACTTGTCATCCAGGTCGCTCCGGCGCCTATACAGCATTCCCCGGAAGGAGGCTCGCCAAATTGTGTGCTCCTGCACTTCTTGTGCTCCCTTTAGACAAGCCCTCCCCGCGGAGGGGTCTAACCCACGTGGGGACGGCCCCAATGCTCTTTGGCAGATGGACATTACTCACCTGGGTCGTAAGTACATCCATGTCTCGGTGGACACCTTCTCCTCCTTCACCTTCGCCTCTCTACAGCCAGGAGAAGCGGTTAAACACGTTCTCTCACATCTATATGCCCAGATGGCTGTCTTAGGCGTCCCCTCGGCTATCAAAACCGATAATGGGCCCGCCTACACCTCGAGAGCCTTTGCTTCCTTTTGCAAAGAATTTTCCATTTCCCATTCCACCGGGATCCCTTACAATCCCACTGGCCAAGCTTTGGTAGAAAGAGCAAATCGCACACTCAAAACTACGCTCTTTAAACAGAAAGGGGGAGTTGGCAGGTCACTGACCCATTTAGACCTGTCTCAGGTACTATTTACCATGAATTTCCTACAAGTCAGGGATGACGGCACTACAGCCGCCCAGAGATTTTTCTCCCCAAAAGGACATGCTAAGAAAGAACCAACGCTCCTGCCCTCTCCCACCAAGGCCCTACCAGGCTCTAAAGTCATGTGGAGAGATGAAGAGGGAGGTTGGCATGGCCCTGTAATGGTAAAGAACAGAAGACAGGGCCACCTGTCATTTCATCCCGAGGATAAGATAGAAGAGCCAGAAAGATGGCTCCCTGTTTACAAGATAAGAGACCTTGATTAATGCCCAACCCTACGGGGTGAGAGGAATTTCTTCCTTTTTCAGGCCTTCTGATCATCGTAGGGATCCTTGGAGGTGCTCCATCTGAAGGAAATCCGACATGGGGAATACTCCGAGTTATTCCCTCTCCCCTTCCGGTAGCACGGAACTCCCCGATCTACCCTTGGCTGCTAGTGACCAATACATCGATGGGGCTCCCTTCTGCATATATGGACCCCGCTGAAGCACTGGTCCAGAACTCCTTCTGCTGGGACCTGAACAACTCCCTATGTTTCGACATCGGGGAAGAAAATTGGTCCTGGAACTTCAACTCCACAGGGCAGAACGATTTTAACTATAGCACTGCCCCGACTGACCCCTGCGTCGGCCTTTTCCCGCAGACGACTGTCAGCCCAGCAGGGACAAAAAAGGGGACCCAGCTCCGAGGCCTTCTGGGTTGGCGACCCCTGGTGAATCAAACCCAACGGGACTTCACGATTCCTCAGTGGGGCCCCTCATGTGTGGCCACAGGGGAAGACATCGAGGATCCCATATCATGGAGGGATTGCCAGATGGCGGGAGGGTACCCTCTTGAGGGTGAACAAGGACGCTGATTCTGGGAATCACCCTACTTGTTGTCTGTTTCTGCCGCCTAGCTAGGCGACAGAGGGGCTATATGCTTCTTACTCAGAAAGCCTTCATGGCCATGGAGATGGGGGAGGATCCCCAAGTCTGGCTAGCTGCCATGCATGACATGTGACACCTAGGGGTAAGACGAGGTAAACCCCAAGACGGGCAACCTCTCCTAACCCAGCCACCTAAGACAGGCCCTGAGGGTGTCGGGCGCCTACGACGGGCAAGGTCCTGGGTTGAAGGAGATGACCTAAGACAGGGTTCCTCGCCCCCGGCTATCAGAGGCCAGTAGAAATGACACCGCTTAAGGCTAACCTCAGCACCGCTTAAGGTCACACCAAGTGATAACCTTGTAAAACAGAAAGGGGGAGATGTTGGGGGCGGGGGGAAGAGGCTTGGCGGTCGCTTAGCGGGGGAAACATAATCACCTTATAAGGGAATGTTACAGAACTCGGCCCCTCATTGGGTAAGAGTTCATGGGAGGGAGGAGAGAAGGGATAAAAGTGTCTGCTGAGAGGTTGGGAGGGAGCGGGATGTGATCACAGAAGAATAAAGACTCATTATCCACCTCAGGCGCTCTGTCTGGTTCTTCCCCCATCAAAGAGTGGGGGCCGGAGGTACCCCGAAGACTCATCACGCGTTGGCCTGGTGAGTAAGAGGACGGACTAGCATAAAGAAGCCGGCGTTGTAAATAAAACCCCGGCATGAAGGAATTAGAATTGGGAAGGAATAAACAAAACTCTTAATCTTTCCAGACATGACCTAGAGAATCCCAAAAAATCATCTAAAAAACTGCTAGAAATATTTAGCAACTTTACCCAAGTTGTAGGATATGAAATAAACTCACATAAATTATCAGCTTTTCTATATAGTATTAACAAGATACAGAAGCAAGTGCTAGAAAGAGAAATCCTATTTAAATTAACTTCAGACATTATAAAATACTTGGGAGTCTACCTGCCAAGACAGAATCAGAAACTCTATGAAAACAACTTTAAACACTTTTCACACAAATAAAATCAGATTTAAATAACTGGGCAAATATCAACTGCTCATGAATAGACTGAGCTAATATAATAAAAATTCTAGTTAAATTAACCTACATATTTAGGACCTTACCAGTAAAACTTCTAATAAATTAATGAGATAGAAAAAAGTTGTAAGTAAATTTATATGCAGAAAAAAAAGTCAAGAATATCAAGGGATTTAGTGGACGCAAAAGAAGGTGGCTTAATCTTACCAGATCTAAAATTACATTATAAAGCAACAGTCATCAAAGCTGTTTGGCTAAGAAATAGAGTGGTGGATCATTGGAATACACTGGATGTAAAAGAGACAGCAGGAGGAAAGGATTTTTTTATAGGCCCAAAGAGAGCAGCATCTGAGATGAGAAACTCCCTCTTCAATAAAAACTATTGCAAAATTGGAAGTTAGTATGCCAGAAACTTGGATGAGATCAACATCTCATACCCCATCTACCAATATAAGATCAAAATGGGTACAGGATTTAGACATTAAGGACAATATTATAAGAAAATTAGGAGATCAAAGAATAATTTTCCTGCCAGATCTATGGAAAGGGAAGCATTTTATGATCAAGGAAGAGATGGAGAAGATCATTAAATAAAACTAGATAACTTTGATCACATTAAATTGAAAAGTTTTTGCACAAACAAAGCCACGGAAGCCAAGATCAAAAGAAATGTATGAAACTGGGAAACAATTTTTGCAGCTAGTATTTCTGAAAATGGACTCATTTCTAAAATATATAGAGAACTGACTCAAATTTATAAAAAATAAGCCATTCCCAATTTGACAAATGGTCAAAGCATGTGCAAAGGCAATTTACAGATGAGGAAATCAAAGTTATCCATAGTCATATAAAAAAAATTGCTCAAAATCATTATTGATTAGAGAAATGTGAATTAAAGTATCTCTGAGATACCACCTCACACTTCTCAGATTGAACAATATGGCCAGAGAGGACAATGCTCAATGGTGGAAGAGATGTAAGAAATCTGGGACATTAATGCTTTGTTGATGGAGCTGTGAACTGATCCAACCTTTCTGGAGAGTAATTTGGAATTATGCCCAAAGGGCAATAAAATGTGCATATCCTTTGACTCAGCTATACCATTACTGGGTCTATACCCTGAAGAAATCATGAGGAAGGATATGGATGAGGACAAAAAAGACTTTGAAGATCAAATAAGGGAGGTAGAGGAAAAATTGGGGGAGAAATATGAGCAATGCAGATAAATCTGGACAACCCAATAAGCATCTAGGTGGAAGCAATACAAAAAAAAATACTGATGAAAATAATATGTTAAAAACCAGCTTAAAAACCAGTTAAAAACCAATGGAAAAATCAACAAAAAGGGCAAATGAGGAGAAGAATGCCCTGAAAAGTAGAATTGACCAGCAAGAAAAAAATGATAAAATGTTCTCTGAAGAAAATAACACCTTTAAATGCACAAAGGAATTAAAGGAAAATGATTCCTTTGCAAGAACTCAGGAAGAAATAAAACTATTCCAAAAAAATGAGAAGAAACTGTAAAATATCTCATTGGAAAAATAACTGACTTCAAAAACAAATCCAGGAGAGATAATTTAAAAATTATTGGGATGTCTGAGAGTCAAGACCAGGAAAAGAGCCTAGACTTCATTTTTCAAGAAATATACAGCAAAATTGCCTTGAGATCCTAGAAGCAGAGAGTAAAATAGAAAATAAGGGAATTCACTGATCACCTCCTGAAAAAAATTTCAAAAGAAAATCTTTCAGGATTATTATAGCCAAATCCCCAAACTCCCAAGTCAAATAGAAAATACTAAAAGCTGCCAGAAGCAAGCAATTCAACTATTGTGACTCTATATTCAGGATTAAGCAGGATCTGCCAGTGTTTATGTTAAGGGCATGTAGGGCTTGTAATAGGATAATCTGGAAGGCAAAAGATCTTAGTTAACAACTACCCAGCAAAACTGGACATCCACTTTCAGGGGAAAAGCTGGACTTTCAATGAAACAGGGAACTTTCAAACTTTCCTATTGAAACAACCAGAGCTGTACAGAAAGTTTGATTTCCAAGTACAGAATTCAGGTGAACCATAGAGAGGCTGAATGAGAGGAACTAATTATGAGGAACTTAAGATATTGAACTGTTTGTATTCCTGAATGGAAAGAAGATGCTGAAAACTCATATGAACTTTCTCATTTATAAGAGCAGCTAGAAGGAACATATATAGACAAGGCACAGGAAGGATCTGAATATAATGGTATAATTTAGTAAAAAGATGGAGTCAATGTGTGATAAAGGAAAGTACTGGGAAGAATGGAAAGGAGAGGAAGAAGGGTCTAAGGTATTTCACATAAGAGTCAAGAAAAAGCTTTTTCAATGAAGTGGAACATGGAAAAGCAAGGGGGAATGAGTGAGCCTTCATTTTCATCAGAAATGACTCAGAGAGAAAATAACATCCACATTAAATATGGTATAGTAGTCTATCTTAGCTAGAGAAAAATGAGAAGAAAGGCATGGGTTAAGGGGGAATGGGGGAAAAGAAAGGTGCGAATAAGTGATAGAAGAGAAGGAAGATCATGAGAGATGGTACTCTGATACAATACACTTTTGAGCAGAAACAGGGTGAAAGGAGAGAGAGAATAGAACAAATGACAACTGATTTGAGTTCCCAATTTTTCTCCCTTACTCCCTCCCCTCTCCTCTTTTGAAAATGGCAGACAGTTTCATAGAGAGACATGTGCTGTCATGTAAAACATATTTGCACATTAGTTTCAGTTGTGGAAGAAGAAACAGATCTAAAGGAAAGAATAATCATGAGAATAGTAAAATGACTGAAAAAATTTGCTTCAACTTTCATTCAGAGTCCTTCAAGTCTTTATTGGATAGGCTAGCTTTTCCTTCATTAGTCCTCTTTACTTGCTTTGGATCACTGGGTTGCTGAGAAGAACTGAGTCATTTATAGATGATTATCATGCAAAGGTGATGATGCTGTGTACATTATTTCCCTGGTTTTTCTCATTTTGTTTTCATCATTTGGTAAAAGTTTTTCCAAGTTTCTCTGAAATCTGCCTGTTAATAATTTCTTATTGCTCAGTAGAATTACATTCATATGACACAATATGTTCAGGCATTCCCCAATTGATGACATTTCCTCAATTACAAATATTTTGGATCAGGCAAAGGACTGCTGTAAATATTTTTGTACATGTTGTTATGTTTGTGGAATACAGACATATTAGTAGTATTGCTGGATCAAAGAGGATGAACAGTTTGATTCCCCTTTAGACATAGTTCCAAATGGTTCTCTAGAATGTTTAGATCGGTTCACAACTCTACCAAAAGAGTATTAGTGCTCTAATTTTCCCAAATCTCCAATATCTATTACTTTGCTTTTTATCACATTAGTCAATCTGATAGGTGTAAGTGGAACCTCTGAGTTGTTTTAATTTTTATTTCTCTGAGCAAAAGTGTTTTGGAGCACTTCTTGATATTCTGTGGATTTCTTCATCTGAAAACTGCCTATTCACTTCATTTGATCATTTATCAATTGGGGGAGGGTTTGTATTCCTATAAATTTGAGTCAGTTCTCTACATATTTGATAGATGAGACCATCAACAGAGATGCTTTCTATAAAGATTATTTACCCATTTTCTACTTTCCTTCTAATCTTGGTTGCATTGGTTTTATTTCTATGGACATTTTTAAATTACCTATTTTTAACTTTTGTAATGCTCTCTAGCTCTGGTTTTTTTCATGACATTTTCTTCCCATATATCTGAAAGGTTACTATTCCTTCTTATTGTAATTTGGTTATCATATTTCCCTCTTTGTATGAATCATGCATCTATTTTGACCTTATCTTGATACACAGAGTGAGATTTTGGTATATTTCTAGTTTGTATCTTTTTGTTTTCCAGGTTTCTCAGTAATTTTTGTCAAATACAGAGTTCTTATTCCAAAACTGGCATCTTTGTATTTATCAGATAGTTTACTATGGTCATTACTATGGTCATTTAAAATGGATTTTTTATTCTAACCAAACTGACCTTTTCAATGTAGAGCTTTTGGTAATTTTTCAGAATTCTCTGGGCTTAGACTTTGGAATAGGAATGAATTTTAAAAAGCCCATCTTATTTCAGAGTTATTATAGAAAGTTTTCTCCTTTTCACAACAAGAAGAAAAACTGATCACAAAGAATGACTAAGAGATGAAGTTTAAGAGAGAGAGAGAGAGACAGAGAGAGACAGACAGAGACAGTGACACAGAGAGAGACAGAGACAGAGACAAAAACAGAAACAGAGACAGAAACAAAGAGACAGAGAGAGAGACAGAAAGACAGAGACAGAGACAAAGAGACAGAGTCAGAGACAGAGAGACAGATAGAGAGAAGAAAGGAAAGGAAAGAAAAATAAAGAAAAGTAGAAAAGATGAATGGGAAAGCAAGAATATATTTAATAATTAACAAGGTGTCAAATGCTGATTCATTCAGGTATAGAAATTCAAAAAAGAAAAACAATCCCTGCCCTCAAAATATTTTCATTTTGAGTTCAGGAGTTCATAACTTTTTTTTTGCCATGGACCTATTTCAATGAATATAAAAATAAAATGTAGTAATACCACATGAATGGATTTTGAAGGCTACCTGTGGTTTGTGGGTTGGTCATATCTGCTCTAAGATATATCTTTAAACCAGTTTCTTAAAATGGTGTCAGGGATGGGAGCAAGCACTGGAAGAAAGGAAGATTTGATTTATTTCAAATCAAGTCCATCAAGACATGACAGACGTTATACTTGTAACTTAAACATTTTTAAACATGATTTGAATTCTCTAACGTTTTCTTCTCTAATGGTGTGGTCTTGAAGTCCTTCAGTAAAACAATGGTAAAAGGAATTTGGTGCTACTAAAATTAAGAATGAATCCCAGCATCGATATTTGGGAAGGAAATGTTCCTTTTTACTTAATCTACCCAACTGAAATACAAGTGGAGAAACTTCTAACTACAGACTGTTCTAGTTTAGGAATGGTGAAATCAAAATAATTAGTTCTCTTAATCCAAAGTTTTGACATTTTATTTAGTTCATTAATCTTGTCAGTGCTCTTCTTTCTTTGAAATCTGACCAAAAATATTTCTGATTCTTAAAATTATTATTTTTTATTTGATATCAAACAAAACTATGCTTCCACAGTACTATTTTGCCTGAGGGAGGCAACATTTTTTGAGTTTAGGGACCAAGAGGGCAGGGTGACTAGCTGTTTTCTTTTTATAAAAAATTAATTGGGGTGGCTAGGTGGCACATTGGATAGAGCACTGGCCCTGGATTCAGGAGTACCTGCGCTCAAATCCAGTCTCAGACACTTAATAATTACCTAGCTGTGTGGTCTTGGGCAAGCCACATAACCCCATTGCCTTGCAAAAATCTAAGAAAAAGCTTATTTATTCATTTTCAACCATTTATACATGTATATTTCTAAATTACAAAATTTCCCTCACCCTCCCTTCCCGTCCCCCTCCCCTCAGTAGGTTAGCATTTTACATACGTACTTTGTTAAACATATTTACAAATTAGAGATTTTTGGCATGAGAAATTATGATTAAGGGAAAGAGAGAGATACATAAGAGACAATTTTTTTATAAAGTTTTCATCATATTCAGAAGTTTTTTTTCTTTTGTGCTTTGTTTTGTTTTTCTTCCTCTCATTGGGGATAATATAGACCATATCCAGTCAAATACAGTTGTCCAAGCTCTTTGGACGGTCAAGAAGTGTTGCTTCTATCAAGATTGTTAATCTCCTTTTATTGATGTGTACATTGTTCTCTTGGTTCTACTTCTTTTGCTCAGGATCAGATCCTGTAAGTAATTCCATGCTTCTCTAGAGACCATTCTTGTATCATAACTTGTTTAGTCATTCCCCACTTGAAGGGCATCCCCTCAATTTCGAATTCTTTGACACTACATAAAGAGCTGCTATGAATATTTTTGAAAATTTGTAGTGTAGCCCCTGGCTCCTTGAGTTCAGTTCTTCTTATGAGGAATCATTATTCAGACTCTGGAAAGCAAGGTTGGAAATAAAATAAAAAAACTATTAAAAGAAGTTACAACACATAGGAAGGGATAGGTAGAGATAAAAGAACAGGCAAGCAGCATTGGCTGGGCCAACAGGTCAGAGAAAACTGTTGGCGTTCTTAAAATGATTTTACAAACTTCTCAGTTTAACTGTAAGAAGCTGAAATTGACAATGCTAGTTTTTGATTACTGAGATTCTCTTCCTGAGGATAAAACATTTAAAAGGAAATTCTGTCAAAAAGAAGAAAATATTTATCTCACTTTATGTGTGACTATTTCATTTTTCATCAGGCTACCAATTCTTTTTCATTAATCTGTTAAAAGAGAACTTTAAAAAAAGAGAATTTAAACCACTAACTTGGTACTCCTGCTTACACATCTTTGTTTTACCCAACTAAGCATAGCATTTGTTACTTTCTCTTAAAAATAATTAGGCAACATGAAAATAACTAAATGTAGAAACATAAATGTGGCCTGCATGAACTTTCTTATCTCTATAGATATGTCAGTATATGAACTGCTAAGTTTTGATAAGCCAATGAGTGATAAACATTTAAGTGCATATAATATGTAAAGCACTCTGCTAAGCATAGTAGGTTACAAAAAGAAGCTAAGGGCGCAGTTTGGTGGTTCAGTGGATAAAGCACCAGCTCTGGAGTCAGGACAACCTGAGTTGAAATAGGACCTCAGACACTTAATAATAAGCTGTGTGATCTTGGGCAAGTCACTTCACCCTATTGCCTTACAAATAACAAACAAAAAAAGAGGCTAATGACAGTTACTGACTTCAAGAAGCTCACAATATGGTGAGAATGTAAACTAAACAAACTACAAAATTTTTTTTAACTAATGTTATTTTTTTTTTTGGAATAGAAGTATATAGCAAAAAAGTGGAAAAGTGCTAAAACTAGGAAGATTTAGGAAAGGTTTCTTAGTTAGATCATGAATGAACTAGGGTTGCCAGGAAGAAGAAATGAAGAGGGAGAGAATTCCAGGTTAAGAGGCTCGCAAAAGGGAGAATATCTGGAGCTGAGAGATGACATGTCTTGTTCATGGAGCAACACGAATGTCACTTTAACTTCATAGAAGAGCATATGAAAGGGAGGAAGTTTTTATTTTCTTTTTTAATTTTTTGTGGGGGAGGAAGTTTTGAAATGATTAATCTATATGATAGGAATCAGGGCTAGGATATGAACATTTTCATATTGGTTCCTGGGGGTGCTAGGTAGTCCCTGGACTATATTGACTAGTGATGTGACAAGTCAGACCTGTCTTTCAGGAAATCATTTTGGAGGTTGAATGTAGGATGAAATAGAAGTGAGGAGAGACTAAAGGTAGGAGAGCCCACCAGCAAGCGATCAGTGGATTCTTTCAATTTCTGTTTTTATCCTCTGGTTCGTTAATATTAGAACATTTTTCATGGATAATTTTCTTGGATAGTTAGAACAGTTTTCATGGATAATTCCAGGGAACATGTCTAGGTACCTCTTTTCATCACTGCTTTTTGATAGTCCAATAATTTTTAATTTATCTCTCCTTGTTCTGTTTTCCAGGTTAGTTGTTTTCCCAAAGAGACACACTGTTACTTTGTTGCTTCTTGATTTTTCATAAAGTCATTAATTTTCATTTGTTCATTTGTAATTATTAAGGCATCATTTTCTTCAGTGAGGGCTACCTCTTTTACTTTTTGACCAATTTTACCTTTAAAATAATTTTTCATTCTTCATTGAATATTTGAGACATTTTCCCCAAATGAGTAATCCTACTTTTAAAGGCATTCTTCTTCTCATTTTGTACTTTGATTAACATTTGATCTAATTAGTTTTTTAAGAGGCGCTATTTTGCTCAGTATTTTTGTTTGATCTTATTTACCAAGCTGTTGATTCATTTTTCATGACTTTCTTATATCACTCTCATTTTTCTTCTCAGTTTCTCTTCTACCTGTCTTACTTGACTTTGAAAATCTTTTTTTTTTAATTTTTTCCATTGTCTGAGACCAATTCATATTTTTCCTGGAGGCTTTGGATGTGAGAACTTTGAATTTCTGACTGTGTTTTTTGATCTTCCTTGTCACCATAGTAAATTTCTATGGTCAGTTTTTTCTGTTGTTTGATCATTTCCTCAACTTATTGATTTTTAATTCTTTTTTTAAAGTAGGGCTCTGCTTCCAGAGTGGAAGGTGCACTGTCTAAAGCTTCAGGATTCTTGTTCAGTTGTTTTCAGAGGTATTTCTAAGGACTTGTAAATTTTCACTTCCTTCAAGTGATATGATCTAAGAAAAACTATTCTTGTGACTTGGAGTCCTGTCCATGAGGGACCACAGACATTTTTTATTCTGCCCTGGAAATGTGAGACAGGACCCTATTCCCCTAAGCTACCAGCTCTGGTGTGATAGGGCTCTTCCTCTCCCTTGAACTTCCAGCTGGTACTAGGACCCAGAACTGGGTGCAGACAAAATAGTAGAGACCTGACTTCATGCTTGCTGAGTGTTCTGGAGGCAGTTGCTGTTACTGTTGGTTTAATTGCTCTCAGGATCTGCTCCTTGTTTAATGATGCAGGGTTTACACTGGCAAGACTTGTGCTGGATTGTACTCCACTCTCACCTGGGGAGATTATCTAAATTGTTTTGGACTAGAAAATTTTCACTCCATCTTTTTGTGACTTTTGTCACTCTAGAATTTGTTTGGAATTATTTGGAGGGGCTTGGGAGAGAGTTCAACCCAGTCTCTGTCTTCAGTCTACCCTCATGGAACTGCCTCTTTTAAATTAATTAAAAAATATATATATTTTGTTACTTCTAAATGTTCTCTCTCTTTCCTTGACACCTCTAGGGCACCAAGAAATGTGAGATTGTACATATTCAATCATACTGCTCCCCTACATAATTTTGCTGGAGAAATAAAAATGATGATTTATGTGGATTTATTTTATATCCAGCTACTTTTGGTTTCTGATTTCTTCACTCTACATTGCTATATATAGTTTTGGATATTCCTTTAGTATTTTCATATCTGCACCTTCTGTGGCAGAATAATATTCCCATATATATATAAATATAACAATTTGTCTAACAAATTTTCAAGACAAAATTTCCTTAAACGTGGCACAGTTGGATTTTTTCTTCCAGAAATAAAAGTGGTGTACAGAAAAAGTAGTTGATATTTTTAAAAGAGATGTCTTAAAAACACAATTTGTCAAAGCTTTGCTTCTCAATCAGTTAATCAATGTATTACCCATTGTTGTTAAGAAAGAAAAAAATCCCGAAATAGCAGCAAAATAATGCCAACTAAACCCATGCTGGTGCAATTTACTGATAAAGAATCTGAGATTATTTGAAGTATATTTTCATATCGATCAATCAGTCAATAAATATCCATTCAGTTCCTATTATGCTTCAGGGAAAACTTGTTGACTCAGTGGAAAGAGTAAAGTACTTGGAATCAGAAAGACTCATCTTCCTAAATTCCAATTTTGCCTCAGACACTTACTAGCTAAATGAGAATGAACAAGTCTTTTAACCTTGTTTGCCTCAGTTCTCTCATTTGTAAAATTAGTTAAAGAAGCAATTGGAAAACCACTTCCATATGTTTAGCAAGAAAATCCCAAAAAGAATAATTAAAAATCATACTCCACTGAAAAAGACACATTATGATCCAGGAACTCTACTAAGACAAAGACAAACAAAAAACAATCCTTATCTACAAGAAGCTGATAATCTACTCCTAGAGACAGTAAACAGAGAAATTGAAAAGAAGTGGGAGAAGAGGGAGAAGGTCAGGGTTTGAAAGAAAATCCAGAGGAATGAGCCAGGTAGACTGAAAAGGATGTTCTCCTTAAATAGAAGATCTCGGAGGAGCTTTCTATTGTTCATCCACCCTCTACCATTTTAAATTAGTGGCAAGAATTTCAGGGGTAGAAGATACTGAGGAGATGTGAGCTTCTGAGCTGAGGTCATCATGTAGGGTGTGTGTGTGTGTGTGTGTGTGTGTGTGTGTGTGTGTGTGTGTGTGTGTGTTTGTGTGTTTGAGAGAGAGAGAGAGAGAGAGAGAGAATGGGAGAGAGAGATCTTAGATAAGGACAGATGCCACAAATTATTTACAATTTAAGGTCCTAAAATGAAAATCATATAATATTTTCATTATATTCTTAAACTTTCCTTGGGGTAGCCATCCCAAATTCAATAAATCCTGCTCTCTTCCCAAATTTCTTCTTATTAAAACCATCACCATGTCAGTCATCTAGGTCCACAATTTTATGAAGTGTCTGTATTAGGATTTGAACTCAGGAGGAGCATTCCAGGGCCAGGGCTCAATCCACTGAGCCACCTTGGCTACCCCTTGACATTTTTTAAAAAAATCTCTACTCTAACAATACATATTCAATTTGCTATCAAATATTTTCTTCTTTCTCCGTTCATCTTCAAAGAATTTTTATAAATTCCCCCTTTTTGGCATGCCCAGAGTGCTGGGCTAAAAGTCAGGAACACTCCTATTTCTGCATTTAAATCCAGCCTCAGACATTAGTAGCTGTGTGATCCTGGACAAGTCACTTGACCCTCATCATGAACTAGAGAAGGAAATATGAAACTCCCTCTATGATATTTCCCCAAAACCTATGGGGTCACAAAGAGTCAGACATGACAAAAATGATTTAGCAACAACAACAACATTCTCAAATTGGGGAGAGTGTTTTTGGCTTTCTTTGTATCCTTAGTACATTTCAAAGTTGCAGCCCCATATTAAGGCATTTAATAAATGCTTGTTAACTAACTGAATGAAGGAATATAATTAGAAAACAACAACAAATTCATTCAAACAATAACTGCTAAAAGTTTATACTAAAATTTATGACATCAACATGATAAAACTCTTGGCCTCTGCAAAGATTTTATTTTCAGGAAGTATTGAATTTGATCCAAATAGGGATTTAATTTTCAAAGAAGCAGATGGCATATAGTTCTCATACCCTAAATAAGAATATTCTAATTAGACTATTTGTAGCAAACTGTTATAATGTATTCATGTTCACAATATTTAGTAATTTTTATGGTCTGGAAAGAGGGAAGAAAGCCAGAAATCTACAGTGTTTGCCAATACCAAAATAGGGAAAAAAAATCAGAGAAGTAATGCATACTTATTGTGCTTGAAAGTAAGCTCTCTACTTCACTTGTCCTTACAATGGTTTACTTACTTATGATAATGGAAAATATAGACTTGGACTCTGGTAACCTGGTTTCAATAAAATTTTGTACTTCCTTGGCTTGAATTTTCTATCATTGAAGTAGAGTTGATTTATTCTAGGCCTGATTTATGTTATTCTAGATTGGACATGAGACTCTCAGAAAATCTAAATGTGAACAAAGAGATGTTTACTTTGTAATATCATGGAATAGTTAGTTTCTAGGTAGCACAGAACATTGTTTTAATTGACTGCAGCATTTCTTACATATTAAGATGTATTCAGTATGGAGGGTGTGTTGACTCACAGCAGTAAAGATTCTGACATGTCTTTCTCCAGGCAAGTCTTCTTATACCTAGCCTAGAAAGAAGTCACACTGAGGAGTTAAACTTTGTGCAATAAACTTCCTAAGGAAAAAATAATCAGAACCAAACGCATTTGCAAGTGAATTCTACCGAATTTTTAAGAAACATTTAATTCCAATTTATATAAACAATTTTTAAAAAAACATAAAGGAGTTCTGCCAAATTCCTCTGTGACAACCATATCATTCTGGTACATAAACCAGAATGAATGAAAACAGAAAGAAAATTCTAGACCAATTTCCCTAATGAATATTGATTTATGTAAACAAAATTAAATATAGATACAGAACTAAACAAGTAGAAAATGTCAATTGCTCATGGGTAAATCATGCTATTAAAATGAATATGATAATTTTACCTAAGTTAAATTACTTATTCAATGCCAAACCAATCAAACTCAAAAAAAAAAAAAGTATTTTATAGCACTAGGAAAAAATAGCAAAAAATTCATCTAAATGAACAAAAGATCGAGAATATCAAGGGAATTAATGAGAATTATACAAGGGAATATGATCTAGTTGAACCAGATTTAAAACTTGGTCATATAGCAGGTATCATCAAAACTGGTACTCACTAAGAAATAGAGTAACAAAAATAGATTACAAAAGAAGCAATATTAAATGACTGTAGCATTCTACTATTTGATAAAACAACAGACTCCAGTTTGGGAGATAAGAATTTATTATTTGAAAAAACTGCTGGAAAACTGAAGAAGATGAACCAAAATTAGGCATAGATCAACATTCTATACCCTATGCCAAGATGGGTTTGAAATGGTTGCATGATTTAGACATAAAGAGTGATATCATAAACCAATTAGAAGAAAAAGGATTTTTTTATCTGTCAAATCTAAGGAAAGGTGAAGAATTTATTCTCAAACAAGTGATAAAGAATATTAAAAATAACAAAATGGATAATTTTGATTAAATTAAATTAAAATGGTTTTGCATATATAAAACTGCAAAGGAGTACAGAAGTCTGGAAACAATTTTTACAGCTAATGCTTCTGATAAAAGACTCATTTTTTAAATAGAGAACTGAGTCAAATTTATAAGAAAAACAAGACATTCCCCAATTAACAAGTGGTAAAAGGTTAAGAATAGACAGTTTTCAGATTAAGAAATATTAGATATCTATTGTCATAAGAAAATATCCTAAGTCATTCAGAATTAGAGAAATGCAAATTAAAACAAATCTGAGATACCACCTCACACCTATCAGATTGGTTAAAATGACAAAAAATGATCAATGTTGACGAGAAAGTGGGAAAATTGGTACACTAATGATTTGTTGGAGTTGTGAAACCCTCCTGGAGAGCAATTTGGAATTGTACCCAGAGGGCTATAAACTGTGCATGTACCTTGATCCAATAATACCACTATTATGCCAGTATCGCAGCAACACCATAAGAAAGCAGAATAGTCACACATGTACAAAAATATTTACAGCTGCCCTTTCTGTAGATGCAAAGAATTGGAAGTTGAGGGGATGTCTATCAATTGGCGAATTGCTAAACAAATTGTGGTATATGAATATGATGGAGTTCTATTCTTCTGTAAGAAATTCTGAGTGGATTAGACTTCAAAATGTTCTGGAAAGATTTTTATAACTGATGCTGAGTGAAATGAGCAGAACCAGAGCAATCTCATGTACACTGATAGCAACATTGTAACGTAATCAACTATGTTGGGCTTAGCTCCACTCAGCAGTTCAGTAATCAAGGGCATTTGTGAAATATTGAAATCGGAAAATCACATCAATAAGCAGAGAAAAAAAAAAAAACTATGGAGTCCAAATGCAGACGAAAGTATACTATGTTCACTTTTTAGAACTTATTCTAAGGGGTGGCTAGGTGGCGTAATGAATAAAGCACCAGCCTTGGAGTCAGGTGTACCTGGGTTCAAATCCGGTCTCAGATACTCAATAATTACGTAGCTGTGTGGCCTTGGGCAAGCCACTTAACCCCGTTTGCCTTGCAAAAACCTAAAAAAAAAATTATTCTATGTCTTTTTTCTTTCTCATGTCTTTTCCTCTTTATTTCTTCTTTTACAATATGAATAATATGGAAATATATTAAACACAATTGTGTGTGCACTGCTGTGGGGAAGGGGGAGAAAAAGTAGGGTGGTAGAAAAATGTGGAAAAGAAAAGCTTGCAAAAATGAATTTCAAAACTATTTTTACATGTAATTGGAAAAAACAAATAAAATATTTTTAAAGATAAAGAAATTATATATGAGAACATATGATATTGATACAAAAATGTTAATTAAAATATAAGGTGATTACAATAATGAATCACAAAGGTCATACATGATGATACTTTTGATTTATATCAAAAATGCTGATGAGTTCAGTATTGGGAAATTTATTAGCATATTAGATCATATCAATAGAAAAATAGATGCGAAAAAACCCTTTAGCAAAGTCCTGCACTCATAAAATAAGTGAGTCTAGGAGGGAATACAATGTGCAAAAATAGCTACAATATTATATACAGTGAATGATAAAATTAGCAAGTTACCTAAAAGTAACAGAAAGAGTGGTATGATAGTTATAATAAATTAGAAAGTAGTTTTTGAATTGGATAATGAAAGCAGGCTTAACGAAGTCCTTTCCATTTGAATTGAGTCTATATAGCTGGCTAAAATTTTTGTGGGTGGGAATTTGATGGGAGGTAGAGATGGAATAATGAATAAGAATGAAGAGGGTCAACCACAGTGGATAAATTAGTATGCAGAATTTGTGATGTCATCCTATATAATGCTAGAATAATAGATGTATGTCATTGCTTCAAAGTTCCACTAACCCACTGGTAAGTCACTTACGAAGTTTTAAGTAGAGGATTGACATGAATTTTTCTTTAAAGGGGCCTTCTTTTGTTGGTATTGTGTCAGGCTTAGCTGGTTTTCCTTCCCTTTAAAAATAGTTATTGATAGGCAGAGACCTTAGGACAAAAATTGACATTTTGCTAACAAAAATACAAAATTTTTTTATCAGTGTACTACAAACATGTTTCAACTTCCTTTTTTCCCTTTTTCCAATAAGTAATTTTAAACCAAATAAAGATATTAGATGCAAAATGTAGGTTATTTTTTCATTTAGAGATGCCTATAATGCAGCATATTGAAAGCTAAAATCAGTTATCAAAATAGAAACTTTTACTAAAAATTTTGAGGTTAACTTGGAGTCATGTCTAGGAAAGCAGCCTAGACTTCATTTTTCAGTAACCAATCCAGGAAAATTGCCCTGGTATCCCAAAACTAGAGGGTAAAATAAAAATTGAGGAAATCCATTGTTAATCTCTTGAAAGAGATCCCAAAATAAAAACTGCCAGGAATATTATAGCCAACTTCTAGAACTCTCAAGTCAAGGAGGAAATATTACAAGCCACCAAAAAAATAGACAATTTAAATATCATATAACAGTCTGGATCTGAAGATTTAACAGCTTCTACATTAAGGGCTTCTATGTTACAAGATTTAACAGCTGCTACATTAAGGGCTTGAGGGTATGGAATATGATATTCTGGAAGGCAAAGGAACTTGGATTACAACCAAGAAACAACTACCCAGCAAAATTGAACATCTTTTTTCAAGGGGAAAAAAGGATATTCAGTGAAATAGAAGACTTTCAACTTTCCTGGTGAGAAAAAACCAGAGTTGAACAATAAGTTTGATCTTCAAGTTCAGGACCCAGGTGAGCATAGAGAGGGTACAGGGGAATGACAAGTTAAGAGGGATTTAATGATATTTAATATCTTGGGATTGCATATGAAGCTTCTCATTTATTAAGGGCAGTTAGAAGGAGGATATATAGACAAAACACAGGCGGAAACTAAAAATGAATATATATAATATTTTATAATGTTGTAGTTAATGACCAAAAAGTGAATGTACTGGGAAAAAGGGAAAAAAAGAAGCTAAGTTATTTCACATAAAAGAGGCAAGAAAAAGCTTTTGCAGTGGAGTGGAAGCAGGAGAAGGTGAGAGCGAATGAATGAACCTTCATTCTCAACAGAAGTGACTCAGAGAGGAATTAATATACACACTCAATTGGGTCTAAAAATCTATCTTACTCTAGAAGAAAATCAGAGAGGAAAACGACGGAAGAAAGGGAACAGTGGGAAGGGAGGGGAGGTATATTTGATAGAAAAGAGGAAAGATCTTGGAAGAGGGCAATCAGATACAACACACCTTTGAGGAGGAAAAGGGTGAAAGGTAAGAGATAATAGAATAAATGGAGGCCAGAAGGAATAGGCTGTAGGGAACTACAGCTAGCAATAGCTACTGTGGAAAAAATATAGAAGCAATTTCTGTATTGGATTTATTTTTTGATGGGAGGGAGATATAAGGCAATGGCATTAAGTGACTTGCCTAAGGTTACATTACTAGGTAATTATTAAGTGTCTGAGTCCGGATTTAAACTCAGGTACTTCCTGATTCCAGGGCCAGTGCTCTATCCATTGCACAAACTAGCTGTCCCCTTCTCTGATGTACTTATGATAAAGAATTCTATCCATCTCAAAAAGGCAGAGATGATGGTTTTTTTTTTCCTCTCACTTTATTTTTCTTAAGGCTTCTCTTTCTTCGGTGGGGAGGGATTGTGTTTACTTTTTTACAACATGACTATTTGTAGTAGTGCAAAAAAAAGTAAAGGGCTTCAAAAAAATAAAACTGGAGAAAATCACAAAAACAAAAGAAAAAAAAAGAAAATATAGTTCCAAAGAGAAAATGGTGTGTATTCCCTGGCAACAAAGTCTACTAGGTTTGTTATTGTTCCAAACCAGCCCTACTTGTGTGATAGGGCAAGTATGTATTGTCAAGCTTTCTAAGAGAAAGACATTCAATGAAATAGAAGACTTTCAACTTTATTGGTGTGGATTTTCTATGGATGTAGCTATTTTATTCATGGGAAAATCCACTTAGGTGAGTTTCTAGAATGTTACTTTGCCTTCTTTGATGGGGAAATTATTCACTACTAGAGTTGATTGAGAGTTTTGGAACCTTAAGTATGTTGAAGGACAGAAATTTGCTAGATCGTGCTTGGATTAACTTTTCTACTTTTAACATAATGGTCTACTTATTTAACTTGTGACTAATTTCATTAGAATTTCTCAGAACATTAGCAAACCAAATAAAAAACAATTTTTTATTTGTTGATTGTAAATGCATTAAAAAAATCACATTCACATTTGGGAGACATACAGAAAGCTTAGGTGGTGTATGTCAGTTATACATTTATATATATGCAACCAGTGAATTTCAAAATATATCATAGCATTAAGACTTTGGAACACACATATAGTCCAATCTCATTTTTTTAGAAGAGGAAGACAGTGGAGAATGAGTGGCAAAGCCAGGAATTTTTATGTACATTTTTTTATCAAAAAACCCCCCAGGAGTAATTAATAGAATGCATCACAGAAAACAGTCAACATTATATAAGTAGGGAGGTATATTTACAGACAATGGAGGAAAAAAATACCAACTGAAATACAAAATGTCATGTCACTTTTATTGGTGAAATTGTAGAGAGGTTCAATGGAATTCATATCATATAGCCACTGAAATGTTAACTTCCTCCACAAATTTACAAAATGGTTAATTTCATAAAATTTAGGCAAAGAGGTAAAATAAAATAACTTAAATCATAAGAAATATAACATTTCTTAGTAAAGCCACCATGCTATAGTGAAAATAGTACCATTCCTAGAAACAGGACAAGTTTAATTGTCGTCTTACATATTTTTAAGCTACATGATCTTGGGCAAATCATTAAACCTCTTAGTTATTTTAAAAAAACTAAGTTAAAAACTTAATTTAAAAATGTTAGCTTTTCTGTTCTACAGGCTCTAAGCATAGAGAAATCTCTCTTTGCCTCTCTGTCTTTTTCTGTAACATTTGGGGGGTTTTTTTGGTCATGTCAGACTTCATGTTCTTGTCATGAATTCATTTTGGGTTTTCTTGATTTTCTTTCTCATATTGGAGTGGATTATCACTTCCTTTTCTAGTCTTCATCATATATACATATGCATTCATATATTAACAATTACATGCATAAATGGGTATTTTTATTTTTATAGATATGAGGTATTGCTTCTTCATGTATAGTCATATGAAAGTGAAGTAAAAGATCATTTAAGAAAGAAAGTTAAAAAGCAGTTTCAGAAGAAATACTGTGTTAGATAAAATTGCTTAAGGTAAAACACAAACTAACCTGATGATATGAAAGAAAAAAAACACTATACATATGATACATGTAGTGATAAATCATGTGTGAAAACAAAGTAGTTTTAGTGACTAAATTCAATATGGATATAAGGTCGTTTGGTCCATGTATCTCTTTTCAAAGTCTTGAAAGTCCTCACCTTTGAGGTGACAATGAAAGACTCTTCAGGTTATACTTGAAAAAAAGTATTTTTTTTTGAATTTCACATCATTTGTTTGTGATTGATCCTTATTTATGAAGCTCTGATTTTAGACATTGGAAGATGTGGAAGAAAGAGATGAACTAATGATCTAGAAACTAAAAGAGTAAGGGTCAAAAGACAGAATTCAGATGCTGATAGGAGTTAAGTTGATAGGCAGGCTGATTATGCTGATTGGAAGATAGATACTATTTTTGATATAAGCCATAGAGGTTTAGCACATGCTGAAATATTCTTCTATTTTTTTTAGTTTTTTTGCAAGGCAATGGGGTTAAGTGGCTTGCCCAAGTCCACAGGGCTAGGTAATTATTAAGTGTCCGAGGTCGGATTTGAACCTAGGTACTCCTGACTCCAGGGCTGGTGCTTTATGCACTGCACCACCTAGCTGCCCCAATATTCTTCTAAAGGATTCGCTTGCTTTTTTTTTTTTGTTTCTACTGTCATCTAGAAACTGACAAGAGAAGCATCCTTCATTTCTTTTTATTATACATAAAGCCTGGTATATGTTAAGCAATATCTATATGGCCATTGTCTTCTATTCTCTATAATTTAAAATCTGAGGAAGAAAAAAGATTTTGCAGTTGATTTGAGCTATGCTGATATATTTTGCTGAAAGAACATTTTATCACTACTGTGCCAAAGATGGTAGTGTGCTAAAATATCATGCCACAGCTTCAGTTGCCTGAGTGTAGTAAAAGAAATTACTTTGCTCAATAGATAATTTATAATGAAAGTTGATTTATAAAGTCTGCAAGAATATCAATATCTGCTGTCCAGAGTCATGAGAAGAATATGGGTTTCTTTATTCCTATGCCACCCTGCTGATTTTTAGTAAGTGGGTCCCACTGTTTTCATGGATATTATAAGCATTGGTAGAAATAGTGTGACACATAATATTATTTAAATTATTATTATTTATCATTAAATTATCATTTAATTTAAAATATGTTATGAAAATTTCTTATTTTGCTTTGTTATTAGGAAAAGTTATTATTCTTGATGGTCAGATGGTTCATTGGATAGAGGACTGGGTCCAGGGTAAGGAAGGTTCTGAAAGAAGTGACTTAATTTAATCTTAAATAATTGCACCTATGACCTTGGGGAAATCATTTAACCTTTGTCACTTTCTATAACTTGAAAATGGGGATAATAATAGCATTTACCTTAAAATGTTATTGAGAGGCTCAGATAAGATATTTATGAAGTTCTTGGCATAATGAATTACATACAATTGGCCTTTACTAATTTTTTTTGCTTTAAGAATAGATCTTTTATATATGAGTAAATAGTTTCATTCTTACTGATTTTGCTTAAATGGAAAGTGGTTGAATCTTAGGAATTGCAATGGAGTCTAAGAGAGTCTGGATGGTAGAAATATGAAAAATACCAAGGGTAGCCCTCCTTAATACATATCAGATATATCAAACCTATCCAGTAAGAGCGGAGTGGGGGGAAAGGGTGGGGGGACCTGCCAGTGACAGACTCTATCTTTCTCTCTGTCTTACTGTGTGTTTGTTTCTGTGTTACACACACACACACACACACACACACACACGCAGACAACAAATAACTCTAGGAATCCTTGCTCCCTAAATCTTATTGTAGTGTGCAAATTCACTTAGAAAAAGTAAAGTAAATGTATTGATATAAAAATGTCTTACAATTTTTTGTATATTAAAAATATAATATGCAACATATCCATTATTTGCTTAATTTGCTTTCCCTGCATGATGAAATTAATAAATATAAAATTTTGCTGATATTCAAAATATTAACTTCACCAATATAAAATGGAAAAGACAAAAATGGTGGGTAGCTTGTCAAAAATCATACAGCAATTTTAGTGGACTAAAAACTCAGGATAAGCTAACCATATTTTATGGCATCCATGAATGTCAATGTATTTTTTAACTGCATGTATACATTCAGGGTCTATTTTTTGTTTTCTTCCTAAATTTAATATAGAAACTGGGAAATGACTTTTTATTATACTTCACCCTGGGTCTACCTCTGCAATATTGTATTTAGTTCTGTATTTTTTAGAGAAAGACATGAATTAACTGGAGTCTAAAGAGGTTTTAAATAAAATTAATCTGGAAATATTAAAATTATTCTATCTTCAGAACTGAAGGTTATTTAGAAATAGCCAAATTGAAATAGTCCTTAAAATGATAAACTTTGCATAGTGTAGTAGAAGGACTGAGTTTTGTTTCTTTGATTGTTTTCTTTCTCTTTCTCCTCTTTCTTTTCAATTCCTCTTTTCTTTCTCATTCTTCCCTCCACCTCATTCTTTTTCTCTTTTTCTCCTGCTCCTCTTCCTTTTTCTTCTTCATTCTTCCTCCTCCTCCCTCCTTCTTCTTCCCCTCCTCCTGCTCCTTCTTTTGCTTCTTTTCTTCTTCCTCCTCCCCTTCTTCCAAATTCTCATCCCTCTAGTCCTCTCCTTCCTCCCCCTCTTCTTCCTCCTTTTCCTTCTATTTTTATTTTTCTCCTAAAAGTCATGGAAGTTATTTCTAAGATTTATTTCAGAAGACAATAACTTTAATAAGAATCCTAGGGCATAGAAGATTAAGCCCTTAGGTAGTTAAGGTACTTCAAATTTGATTAATGATGTATTCCTTGACAGATTAGCTCACTTTTGTGATTAGATCTACTTCTATATTGACATAAATAAGGAAAGAATTAGCAAAAAAAAATGAGGAACTTTAATCAATATCATTAAAGAATATTAATTGAAAAATTGAAAATAAAATTATAGCAGAAAGCTTGCAATGATATATCCAGACATGGTTCACAATAATTAAGAGAAATGTACACTATGAATTCAAAATTATTTTATCAATAGAGAACCACTTAAGACAATCATATCAAAGAGAAACATAGATAAACCATAATTATATAAATAGATTGCAAAAATCCCTTGACAAATTAAAATACTGTACTACTAAAAAATACTGGGATCCTTTCATCAAAATGATAAAAGTACACATCCAAAATAAGAAGTTAATATTCATAATGTGGAAGCATACTTGACTTTCCAAGTAAGTACAATTATAAAACAACTATGATCCCAATTCCCACTATTATTTAACACAGTTATTGATACATTCATAATATTGATAAAATAAGAGAAAATATCAAAGATCTTACAGTAGTGAGAGAAAAAGCTCTCCATAATTACAGATAATATGATATTTTAGAAAAAATCATAGAGAATCCTCAAAAACTTGGGATAATCAGTAGGGTAAACAAAGTGAGAAGCTAAAATAAACCCACATAATTACTAGCATTTCTACACAGTGATAGCAAAAATGTAGAAAGAAGAAAGGGAAATTTCATTCAAAAATAATTTGAAATTCCTAAAATATTTTGGAATAAACATTAAGGCATGCTCAAATCCTTATAAAAATAGAATAGAAGAAATCCTTATGGAAGTAAAAGTGAAATAACTGCAGTAAGGAGAGAGAAAAAGCATTTGAATATAATCAATATGTGTTACTGTGCTAAATAATTTGCAAATATTATCTTATTTGTTCTTCACAAGAACCATGTAAGGTAGGGATGTTATTATCTGGATTTTACAGTTGAAGAAACTAAGTCAAACAGGTTTGGTTGGAGTCATACAGCCAGTATATTTCTGAGATCAATATTGAACTCAGGTTCTTTTGACTCTAATCACAGAACTCTACATAATATGATACCTTTTTAGATACATCTAAATGTAATTATTGTTTATGACTTACTTTCCTAATATAATGTGAATATAAATGCTATCATTAGTGTTTTTCACCAAATAAGTACCATTGGGCTACTTTGTGCAATCAGAGAAAATAACAAAAAAATCCATTTTTCAGAACAAAAGTTCATGAATATCAAGAGAAATGCATTTTAAAAAGGAGATATTTAGGGGGAGTAAAACTTCATTGAACAAATTATACTAATCAACAAAACAATTGGAATTTTTTGAAAATAGAAAAGTAGATTAGTGGAAGTAGGTTAGGAAGAATAAGATATAATTAGACTCAAGTATGTAATAATACCAAAATATATGTAACTCAGGAAAGAACTTCTTTTATGATAAAATTCACTGGGAAAGCAAGGAAAATAAACTGACAAAAATTAGGATATAATAACATCTTACAACACATATATAAAGAAGGTCTTAGAATGTCAGCTATATATTATAGGTAATAAAAAAAATAGATATCTAGGGCAGCTAGGTGGCACAGTAAATAGAACACCAGATCTGGAGGCAGGAGGAACTGAGTTCAAATATGATCTTCAACATTTAATAATTACCTAGCTCTGTGAGGAGACCTTGGTTAAGTCACTTAACCCTTTTACCTTGCAAAAACCAAAAAATAACAAAAGAGAGAGATCTAGATGAGATATTTAACAACTATAGAGAGATTGTGAATTCTTAACCAAAAAAATTATGGCGATGATAGGGAAAAGATGAAACTGATTGTTTTTTGAGTTAATAAAATTGAAAAACTTGTGGAAAAAAAATCAACAAAGATGAGAAGTGTTGTAATCTATTTGAAATAAATACTTTGCATAGAATATCTTTTATAAAATTTTATGTCCAATTTATACAGGGGGAAAAACCATACTTTAGAAGTAAAAGCATCCTCTAATAATCAAAGGAAATGAATAATTTTAGAAAGAAAGGTGAATTTGAAATTGTTTCAAATTGTTTTTCTTTTCTTTTCTCTTTCTCCCCCACCTCTCCTGTCTTTTGTTCTTCACTTCATTCTCTTTCTCTTTCTCCTTCCTCTTCTCCTCCTTTTCATTATTCTTCCTTTTTGTCTTCTTCTTTAAAATGAAGGCTAACAAATCCTGTGTAATCCTGACTCCATGATATTTTGGTTGTTTCTTTCTTGCTGCTTGCAGTATTTCTTCTTGACATGGGAGCCCTGAAATTTAGCTACAATATTCCTGAGATTTCATTTGGGGCTCTCGTTCTGGACGTGATCAATGAATTCTGTCAATTTCTATTTTTTTGATGCTGGAATATCAGGATAGTTTTACTTGACATGTTCTTGAAAAATTATGTCTAGGTTCTTTTATTGATCGTGGACTTTAATTTTTCCAATAATTTTAAAATAATCTCACCTGGATCTATTTTTTCCAATGTGATTTTTCATTTTGATTCCTATTCTTTTCATTTTTTTCTTGATTTCTCATAAAATCACTAGTTTCCATGTGCTTTATTCTAATTTTTAATGAATTATTTTCTTCAGTGAAGTTTTGCATTTCTTTTTTATTTGGTCAATTCTGCTTTTTAAAAGCATTCTTTGCCTCACTGTTTGTTTTGGACCTCTTTTACCATTTGACTTTGGCTGGCTTTTAAGGTATTATTTTCTTTAGTATTTGTTTCTCTTTTACCACGCTGTTGACTCATTTTTCATGACTTTCTTGCATTACTCTCATTTTCTTCTCAACTTTTTTTCTATTTCCCTTATTTTATTTTCAAAATCCATTTTTGAGCCCTTCCATGATTTGAAGCCAATTCATATTTTTCTTCGAGGCTTTGGATATAGAAGATAGATTTGTTATCTGTTACAAGATTTTGTTTTGATCTTCCTTGTCACCATAGTAAATTTCTATGGTTAGAGTCATTTTTCTGTTGTTTGATCCTTTCCCCAACCTATTAATTGACTTTTAACCTTGTTAAAATAGATCTCAGCTTTCAGGGTGGAGAATATATCATCTCAAGTTCAGGGATTTTGTGTAGCTATTTTCAGAGATACTTCTTGGGATCTGTAAGTTTTAAATTTTTCCAAGGTGGTATGACCTAAAGCAAGGTGTTTACTACTTCAGTGGCCTGTGCTCTAGTCTAATAGGGATCATAAGCATCATTTTCTGTGTAGGTACTATAAGAAGTGTCTTCACTCCCTTGCAGCTGCAAGCTCTAGTATGCTAGGGTTCCTCCTTAGAATGTGACTGCCAGCTGAGACTGTGACTCAGATACAAGTTTGGACAGAGTATCTGGCATTTGTAAGCTGAGAGGTCTGGAAACAACCATTGGTACTGATTCAATAGCCCCAATGTCTTCTCCTGGTTATTGGGGCCTGTTCTGCATTAGCCCACTCTAACTCTCTTGCAGACCTTCTAAATTGTCATGGAATGGAAAATTGTTTACCTCTTGTCTTTTTTGTGGATTTTTCCCCCTCTAGAATTTGTTTGGATTCATAATTTAAAAGTATTTAGAGAGGTTTGAGTCCTTTTCTTTTGCATTTACTTTGCCTTCTTGACTCTTCCTCTATAGTAACTTTCAGTAGAGTTTTTTTTCCCCTCTTATTTATTGCCAATTTTATGACTTTTTAAGAGTTAGGCTCTGAACCTGCATTTCTCTAATTAATAGTGATTGAGAACATTTTCTCATATGATTATATATAACTTTAATTTCTTCATCTAAAAACTTCCTGTTTGTATCTCTTTATTCATCAGTTAAGGAAAAACTTTATTTTTTTAATTTGAATCTGTTCTCTGTATATATATATATATATATATATGTATATATATATTTAAAACGGGACCTTTGTCAGAAATAATGTTTGCAAAAATTGTTTCTCAGATTTCTTCTTTTCTTGGTGGAAAAACATTTTAACTTAATATAATCAAAATTATTCATTATGTTTTTCATAATATTATTTTTGTTTGGTCATGAATTCTTTCCCTTTCCATTTATGTAACAGATTAATGATTTATTGCTCTTTTCATTGTTTTATGTTATCAATCTCTATACCTAAATCACATAACCATTTTGACCATATCTTGGTAGAGGGTGTGAGATAGTCTATGTCTATTTTCCGTCATACTAGTTTCTAGTTTTCCCAGCAATTTTTTCCAACTAGTGAGTTCTAATCCTGGAAGCTAGAGTCTTTGGGTTTAAAATGACATAACTATTTTAGAGAAGATTTGTGAGCATCAAATCATATAATGAATTTAAATTGATTTGTGAATTTTAAAGGATTCAAATCATTATTCCAAACAACTGAAAAAAATAAATCTGGAAAATTAAAACAACCCCAGCTATATATCTTACTATAGCTCTTTTGTCACAAGGTAAATAATGACAATAAAATTCTTATAATCTTGAAAATGCCATTAATCAAGAGTAATATTTTAATGAAGCTACTTGATTACAAGTCTACAAGAGACTCATGAGAACTTCAATACACAGAAAGCTAATGTAAGTGTGATTTAGTAATGTTTTAATTGTGTGTTAATTATTTATTCATTAAATTGTTTATCCTAGAAATTCATCTAGAATCCCTAGTGGCCCTGTATGAAGGAACTCCAGTCCCAAATGACATGTAAACATTCTAGCAGGCACTTTTATTGCATTTAAATTCTCTAAGGTAAGAAAATATATCAGAAATCACAAGGAATTCACTCAAACTTCAGAAGCCCACAAATGACTCCCAGAATTGAAATATCAAAAGTTTAACCACAAACATTTTTAAATTCTGTGGATCATCAAAAAATAGTCATGGGAAGAGTTTGATACCACTCCCAGTGCAAACAGTAATGTTGGTCTCTTTTTTTCTTTCAGTAAATGTAGAAAAGAAATCCTAGTTCAACCATCTCTTTCACTTTTGTCTTGACAACAATATACAAATTGAGGAAGGAGGAAAGCCATAGATTCAATACTTCTCCAACTTATCACTCAAAAATGAGAATTTGCCTAAATTTAACAGAGACAGCTTCTTAGGGTAATGAGTTTTTGGATTCCATGGTTATTAACTAACAATTTTTTTTGCACAAAGTTATCAATGAAACAAGTATTCAATAATAGCTTGACATTTTGCATACAATGGGCTAGATATTGAGGATAAAAAGATAAATACTACTGCACGGGTCTTATGTTCTATTGGGAGGATATAAAATTTAAACAAATAATTATATAAATGTTTATTTGAGGGGGGGAAGGACCCTCACAACTAGGAGCATCAGAAAAGTTTTCTTTATAAGATCATACAAAAGTTTATAATTGAAAGAATGGAGGGATTCTCAGAAATGACAGTGAGTGCTATGGAAGACTTCCTGTAGAAAAACAAAAAGGTAAAAGTTGGAATTCTAAGTCTAAATAAGAAATTTTTTTCCAAATTAGTTGGAATTTTGAGTAAGTGGAGGGGGATAATCTGAAAAGTTCTAGAAAGTTAAGTTGTAACCAGATGGTGACAAGTGTAAAAATGATAAAACAAGTAGTTTATAATTATCCTTCAGTCAATGAGTAGTCAATGAGCCTTAAAGCATGGAGGTGATATGATCAGACTCACTAGTTAGGAAGATTCTTTGGCAACTGGGAGAGAGAATGTATAGGGTAGAGATTGGAAGCTAGAAGTTAAAATAGTATACTTGTAACATTTTAGGAAAGATATTAGGAAAGTCTAAGCTATGACTGTGATCATGTGAGTGGAGAGGAGAGAGACTTGAGAAATGCTAGAGAGGTATAACTGACTAGACTTGGTATCTGATTGGATGTAACAAGTGAGGTCAATATGAGAGATGAGAATGACTCGGAATTTCTAAACCTGAGTATCTTAAAGAAATGATGATGAGGAAATTCCAGAATGCATTCAAGATGGCAACAGGAAGCTAAGAAGCTCCAGGAGCTTTTCACAAAACAACTTTAAATGAAGCCTCTTCAAGGTACAGGTCATATCCACCCTTCCCCCGCCCCACACACACAATGTGAAACAAGTTCTCAAGATATCACAGGATATCATGGAAGAACTTCAGTAGAGGTCTGTCTCTTCTGGGTTAAAAGGAAGTATAGCCCAGCATAGTCAGGAGTGCTAGATAGTTCAACCAGGGCCAAGGTTCAACATGCCAGTGTTGCTGCAGGCCAGCAGTGAGTATCCCAATCCCAGCTTGTAAGACAAAGTTTGAGGAATTTGGGAATGCTGATGCAACAGGCAGGGCTAGTTTGGGCAACCCAAACAGGGAACTCCATAAACAATATCTTGGCAATGGGAATGCCAAAACTTCAAAGGAGGGAACAAACCTCTGTATAGACAATGACTTGGCAAGCAGAAAACCAAGGCTACCCTAAAGGAGGGAATAAACCGCTACAAAGACAACACCATAACTGAGTGATAAGCCAGAGCCCAGATCCTGACTCCAGCACAAAAAGCTTGGGACTATATTCCCTGTTCTCCAAGAACAGAGCTCAATTGACAAAATGAGCAAATAGCCCACAAAAAGTGCTCACCATAGAAACTACTATTCTCATAGGGATGATAAAAACTCAGAAGAGGAATGCAGTGACAAAATGCCTGCAAATAAAGATTGAAAGTAGTTTATGAATTGATCTTAAATCCAAGAAGACCTTTTAAAAAAGGTAAAAATTATGAATTGAATATAGAATTGCATATTTTTCTAAACATTTTTGTAAATGCAAATGAAGTAAAATATTAATAATGTTACATTTAAGGAAACCTTTTTGATAATGTGTTCAGTACACAATAAAAACAGAAAGGAAAAATTAGCATTTTTTCTTAATAAGAATTTACAAAATTAATTAATACATCAAAAATAAAATCCAGTTATGAAGACAACCCTATGAAATATGAACAAGAGAGAATGATATCTCAATGTAAAATGCTACCATTTCTTCCTAGAAATTAATGCTATGTTGAACATGATATTGTTTTTCAAAATTAAAAAAGATCACTCTGTGGATATGTGGTTGTACTACATTAAATATGAATTAGGAGTGCCTATTATATGCAAAATACTGTAATGTCTATAGAGGATTCAAAATAACATAAGTCATTGTCCCTGCTTTCAAAATCCTTCTAGTCTGGGCACACAGATAAGAGTTAGACATGAAAAAAATTAAATTATAATAAAATGAAAATTCAAGATAATAATAGCAGAGGTTTCACAAACTAGTAAATAATCACTTATTGAATGGTGTAGAACATAGATATTAAAAATAAAGAAAAGGGAAAAATAACTTTAGCTTCCAATGTAATAAGGTCCAGTGAAGATAAATGAAAACAGGGTAAAAGAAAATGATTGAAGCTATTCAATAAGATTAAAGAGTTAACATCACTACCTGGGAGGAAGATTCGCCTAACTCGTGAATTCTAATTCTATTGGAGGGAATATAATTAAGCTTTATGTATTATTATCAAATTCTTCCTCTTTTCCTTCTCACAATCATCAATCAATAATGACATTAATCATGTTTATTTTATATACATTTATAAAGTTATAAATTATTTTAATTAAGTTCAACTGTCAAACTACTGACGTCCAATGAAGATATTTCTTCATTCACTTCATTTCATCAAAGTTTTTGCCTTATTATAAGCTTATTATGGGCAAGGCACAAATGCTACGGATGCAAAGACAAAAAGGAAATAATATCTACTGTACAGAAATTTAAATCAATTATGATGGACTTGCACATTTGAGTATTATAATCACCTAAGACAATACCGAAAGATTTGTGATAAAAAATGCCATTTATATACAGAGAAACAACTGTGGTGTTTAAATGTAGACCAAAACTTACTATCTCAATTATTAAAGGTTATTTTATGTATGATGACACTTTATTCTCTCTAATGTTTTATTTTTCCTCTTTGAATTTGATTCTTCTTTCACAACATAATTAATATGAATCTATGTTTAGCATATGCAATGTATGTATAAATAAAATATATATAACTCAAAATAAATTGTTTTTATCAGAGTGAGGGTAGAGAGGAAGAAGGGAGGGACAAAAATGCAAAACTCAAAACATTGCTAAAATGATTGTTGAAAATTTACATTGAATGTAATGGGAAAAATAAGTAAAATATTTGAAAACAAGCAAAAAACCCCAATTCTGTTCTCAGTAGCATCAGTGGTTATAGTCACTGTGGATCTCTTCTATATGGCTTCCATGTAATTCAGGTACCATCCTTGGCTTTGCTTCTTTATCAGTTCAACTGAGGTGGTAGTGCCAACTTGTCCTTCTTTCAAGGCGTGCCATTTTCATTTTTTTTTTGTTGTTTTTTGTCTTTTGTTTTCTAGGAAAACCATGACATCAGTTAGGTGATGCTATGACATGTCAGTGAATTAGATTTAAGTGTATGTGGGGGTGCTATGCAGTCTCCTGCTCACTTTCTCCTCCAGAGTTATCAAGATCCAGTGACTAGATATGAATCAGGATGAATAGAGATGGATTAGTCTTTGAGAAAGCTGTATCATTTCTTCCTTTCACCCAGGCTTCAGCATGTTTACACATATCTCCCAAAAGTAAAGCCTCTTCACAGTCTTGCAAAATTTTTCTTTCCTTTCCTTCTCCATTTCTCTTAAGAAATGATGGATTCAATTCTTCCTGGCACTCAGGAGAGAAATAAGGAAAAGTTTCTATTCATCAACAAAGGTTTCTACCAAATTTTAGTCCAACTTATTAGTAAAAAAATAATTTTAAAATTATCCTCCTCACCTTAATTAAAAGAATTTTACAAATATTTTCTGTAAATATAGCCACATATGTATGTTCATATATGTATATATTTAATGCTACACACATATACACATTCATGTTATATGCTTAAATATATATACATATTTAATTTTCCCTGATGACGTAGAGATAGATTGCTATTGAAGCTTTATAATCCAATACAGTTGCTTTTCTAGGGAAATTACAGCAATACATATTCTAAATAATGTTAGTTTTATGATATTTCATTAGTTTTCTCAACTTATTAATTTTTTTTCTAGACTAGTCAAATATTGTTTTATAAACAAATCAGCATATATTCTATCACTGAACCTAACTAACTAGGCCTTCTCTAGAATCTATAGATGTCTCACAAATCAAAATGTCTGTAAGTCTGACCGACATTTATTTTGCTATAAGATTGTCATAAAAATAAAATAAAACTAATTAAAATGCTCCTGAGATAACATAGTAGTTACATAACAACCCATGTAGTTACATAACAACCCATCTTAGAAACTTGATAGAATGCAAAAAGAAGAAGGAAGTGACAATTTCCACAAATACAAGGTTGGTTGCTTTTATTTTTTTCTTTCATATACTCCAATCCAAAACCACAACCATAGAAAGTCCACCATGCTTGTATAGAATACTTTTTTCTTATAACCACTGTTACCTAAATATTCTATAAGCAAATATTTGACTTGACTATAAAGCAGCAAAATTCTTATTTCCAAGGGCCTTTTCTCCCAAATCTAATTACTTGGGGGTCAGATTCCAATTATAACAGCTCATACTGATATTTCTTTTTATGGTTACAAAGTAATTTGCAATCCTTATCTCATTTGAACCACTTAATAACCCTGTGGGATAAGAAGTAAAAATAATATAATTACATTTAATCCCAAAGAAGTTTATTTATTACCTCCCAAATTTCACAGAACTTCTAAATGCTAGATTCAGGATACAAAACTACTTAGATATCTGAAGTAACTACATTCTTAAGACCAAAATTTCCCCAAATCCTCTCAAATTAGTTAGTGACTCATCTGCACCTTTTGTGGTAATTGTGAAAAATTCTTAATATGTTTTGTAATTATATTATGTGATGACCAATCAATTATTTGATTTTGTGAATTACGTCAGTTGAAGTGAAGATATGATCACTCAACCCCACTCAACATTTTCTATGTTTGTAATTATATTCTGGAATTTCTTTGATTGCTAAATTAAAACGTATGACACTGCTACTACACATAGGCACCCTATGTATATTTCAATTGAAAAAGATACAGTAGTATAGCCACAAAAAATAAAGCAATTAAAGAGGATTCTGGAGATCCAGGCTCTAATTTTCCTGTCTATACACTGTTTCTATGATATACATTGATACAAATTCAATGTGATAAGAGAGAAATCATATCATTAAGGAAGAATAAAAGTATAAGAGATAGCAAAATTACATAAAGTATTTTTTCCTAAATTGAAGATAATATTCTTCACGCTTTGTTGAAACTCCATAATTCTTTCTTTGAATGAAGATGGGATTCTCCATAGCAGATAGTCCAAAATTGTCCCTGATTGGTGCACTGATGGATTGATCAAGTCCATCAAGGTTGATCATTACCCCCATATTTCTGTTAGAGTGTACAGTGTTTTTCTGGTTCTACTCATTTCACTCAACAACAGTTCATGCAAATCTCTCCAGGCTTCCCTGATTTCCCATCCTTCCTGGTTTCTAATAGAACAATAGTATTCCATGACATACATAGCACATTTTGTTAAGCAATTCCCCAATTGAAGGACATTTGCTTGATTTCCAATTCTTTGCCATCACAAACATGGCTGCTATGAATATTTTCCTACAAGTGATATTTTTACCCTTTTCCATCATTTCTTCAGGGTACAGACCCAGTAGTGGTATTGCTGGAACAAAGGGTAGGCAGATTTTTGTTGCCCTTTGGGCATAATTCCAAATTGATCTCCATAAAAGATGGACCAAAGAGTTCACAACTCCAACAACAATGTATTAGTGTCCCACATTTCCCATATCCGTTCCAACATTAGTCATTGTCCTTTCTAGTCATATTGGACAGTCTGAGGGGTGTGAGGTGGTACCTCAGAAAAGCTTTAATTTCCATTTCTCTAATAAGTAATGATTTAGAGCAATTTTTCATATGACTATGGATTGCTTTGATTTCCTCATCTGTAAACGGCCTTTGCATATCCTTTGACCATTTGTCAATTGGGGAATGTTAGTTTTTAAAATTTTACTCAGTTCTCTGTATATTTTACAAATGAGTTCTTTATCAGAAATACTAGCTGTAAAAATTGTTTCCCAGTTTACTACATTTTTTTATCTTAGCTACAGTGGTTTTGTCTGTGCAAAAGCTTTCTAAATTAATGTAATAAAAATCGTCTAGTTTGTTTTTAGTGACGTTCTCCATCTCTTCCTTGGGTCATAAACTGTTCCCCTTGTCATAGATCTGACAGGTAAACTACTCCTTGATCTTCTAGTTTGCTTATAATATTGGGTTTTTATGTCTAAATCTTTTATCCATTTGGATTTTATAATGGTATAGGGTATGAGGTGTTGGTCTAATCTCAGTTTCTTCCATACTGACTTCCATTTTTCCCCAGCAGTTTTTATTAAAGAGAGAGTTCTTATACCAATAGCTGGACTCTTTGGGTTTATCAAACAGCAGATTATTATAATTATTTCCTGAAATTGCACGTAGTTTATTCCATTGGTCCACCACTTTGTTTTTTTAACCAATACCAGACAGTTTTGATGGCTGATGCTTTATAATATAATTTTAGATTTGGTAAGGCTAAGTCATGTAGTTTTGCACTTTTTTCATTGAATCAATGGAAATTCTTTACTTTTTATTTCTCCATATGAATTTAAGTACCACTTTTTCTATCTCATTAAAGTAATTATTTGGAATTTTGATTGGCAGGGTACTAAACAGTAGTTTAGTTTTGGTAGAATTCTCATTTTTATTATATTACCTCTACCTATCCAAGAGCAACTGATGATTGCCCAGTTATTTAAATCTGATTTTATTTGTGTGACAAGTGTTTTGTAATTGTTTTCAAAAAGTTTCTGAGTCTGCCTTGGCAAATCGACTCCCAGGTATTTTAAATTGTCTGTAGCTACTTTGAATGGGATTTCTCTTTCTATCTCTTTCTTCTGTATCTTGTTAGTCATATATAGAAATGTTGAGGATTTATGAAGGTTTGTTTTACATCTTGCTACTTTGCTAAAGTTACTAATTGTTTCAAGTAGTTTTTTAGAATATTATTTGGGATTCTCTAGGTATACCATCTGCAAAGAGTGAGAGTTCTGTCTCTTCTTTCCCAATTCCATTTCCTTCAACTTCTTTTTCTTCTCTTATTTCTGAAGATAACATTTATAATACAATATTGACTGGTAATTGTGATAATGGGCATTCTTGTTTCACCCCTGATTTTATTGGGAATGCTTCTAGCCTATACCCGTTGAATATAATACTAGCTGATGGTATCATATAGATACTGCTAATTATTCTATTTATTCCTATATTCTCTAGTGTTTTTATGAGGAATAGGTGCTGTATTTTGTTAAAAGCTTTTTTAGCATCTTTTGATATAATCATATGATTTCTGATAGGTTTGTTATTGATATAACTAATAATACTTACAGTTTTCCTAATAGTGAGCCAATCTTGCATTCCTGCAATAAATCCTACTTGATCATAATATATTATCCTAGTGATAACTTGCAATTGTTTTGCTAAGATTTTATTTAAGATTTTTGGCATCTATATTCATCAGGGAGCTAGGTCTAAATTTTCTTTCTCTGTTTTAACTCTTCCTGGTTTAGGTATCAGTACCATATTGGTGTCATAGAAAGAATTAGGCAGATTTCCATCTTTCCCTGTTTTTCCATAGACTCTATATAGAATTGGAACCAATTGTTTGGTAGAATTCATTAGGGCCATCAGGCCCTGGAGATTTTTTCCTTAGGAGAATTACTTTAACCATTGTTGGGGGCGGGGGGAAGAGGCTTGGCGGTCGCTTAGAGGGGGAAACATAATCACCTTATAAGGGAATGTTACAGAACTCGGCCCCTCATTGAGTAAGAGTTCATGGGAGGGAGGACAGAGGGGATAAAAGTGTCTGCTGAGAGGTGGGGAGAGAGCGGGAATGTGATCACAGAAGAATAAAGACTCATTATCCACCTCAGGCGCTCTGTCTGGTTCTTCCCCCATCAAAGAGTGGGGGCCGGAGGTACCCCGAAGACTCATCACGTGTTGGACTGGTGAGTAAGAGGACGGACTAGCATAAAGAAGCCGGTGTTGTAAATAAAAACCCAGCAAACCATCTCTATGACATTAAATTTGACAATCTAAGTGAAATGGAAGAACATTTACAAAAATATAAATTGTTCAGGTTAAATAAAGAGGAGATTAAATACCCAAAGAACCCTATCTCAGAAAAAGAAATTCAACAAACCAACATTGAACTCCCTAAGAAAAACAATTGTCCATCACTAAATACTGTAATATTAAGTCCAGTTTTTTTCTTCTCTTCAATGTTTTCAGGAAGACCTATAATTCTCAGGTTGTCCCTCCTCTATCTATTCTCGAGGTCAGTGGTTTTGCTGATGAGGTATTTTACATTTTCTTCTATTTTTTTCTATTTATTGGTTTTGTTTAACAGACTCTTGCTGTCTCATGAAGTCACCAGTTTCCACAGACTCCATTCTTTTCTTAAGAGAATAATTTTCTTAATTTACTTTTTGCAACTCCTTTTCCAATTGTCAATTCTGTTTTTGGAAGAGTTTTCCCCTTGACCAGCTGAGGTTTTGAGAGAATTCTTTTCTTGTTGCAAGGTGTTCATTTTCTCTTCCAAATTTTCCAGTTGATTTTTAAACTCCCCTCCTTATTTCTTCAAGGAAGTCATTCTGTGCTGGAAATTAGGTCATATTCTCCTCAGACATTCTAGGTCTCTCTGAGTCAGTGTCTTTTCCTTCCAAGAATTTTTCAATGTATCCTCCCAAATGAGGCCTTTTTTTAAGACCTTGTGTTGGAGAGGGGCTGGTTCACAGAGGTTTGGTGTTGGGATTTCTAGAGGCTTTACTCACTGAGTATACTATCTCCACCTAGCCAGTAGGGGGTGCTGGTTGCTTTCTCTGGAGTGTCTGTGACCTTGATTGAGGCCCTTCCCTTTGGCCTGGAGGGAGTGGTTGAAGCTGTTGAATACTTTTATCTCTGATGAATGGTGAGCTATACCCTGAGGTGAGGTAATCACTGTCCATATTCAAAGCTGAGGTGGTTTTGCTGATTGGCCCTACCCTAGGGAAGAAGGTTGGCTGTAATTTTGTTTGTTATGGGAAGAGGTTTCAACTGAAATGAAGGTAAGGACTCCCTAAGGAAGGGAGTTCCTCTGGGGATTGTTGTCTGCAGTTCATCCAATGCCTCTGTTCCCTAGCTGGCCTGAGCCCTTGTGGCTGACCATGTTCTAGCCCTGAATGCAAATCTAAGCATACTTGTTTGTTTTTGTTTTTTCTTTCAAATGGTTTTTCCCTTTGCTTTAATTCTTCTTTCATAGCTTGACTAGTATGGAAACACGCCTAATATGGTTGTGAATGTATAGCCTATATCAGATTTTTTGCTTACTTGGAGAGGAAGAAGAAAAGTGAGAGATGGAAAGAATTTTACAAGAATGAATGGTGAAAGGTATCTCTACATGTGTAGGAAAAATTAATGATGACTTAAAAAAATTAACTCAAACTTTATCTCAGTTTGATGAGCCTCAGGGATAAGCTCTAAGGGAACTTCCTCAACTGGAATCCCTAGTATTTCCTCAATAATCAGTCAGGGCTATTTTTTTTCTGCTCCTGCTCCTAATTGATCTCCTGAAAAACCTGGATAAAGGAGGAAATACATGAAAGAAATCAGGCCCAGAGACAGGTAACTTATTTGCCTGTTACATAGAGAGCTATTTGAATCCTGTTAATAATTCTGTAATTTCTTGACTCTTTTGATCCCACATTTATTCTACTTCAATTATTAATTTGTTATGCTTTTTGCCATCTTAATGAAGCACTCAACAGAGATTTTTGTAATCGGTGCTATACCAACTGATATTGAAGCTGAATTGTAAGAAATGAGAAAATGATTTTGCTTTCAAGAAGCAAAAAAGTTTATTAGAGTAGATATTAAAACTCATGCAATTGGGGCAGCTAGGTGGTGCAGTGGATACAGTACCAGCCCTGGAGTCAGGAGTACCTGAGGTCAAATCCAGCCTCAGACACTTAATAATTACCCAGCTGTGTAGCCTTGGGGAAGCCATTTAATCCCATTTACCTTGTAAAAACCTAAAAAAAGTAAAAAATAAAAAATTCATGCAATTAATATTTGTTGCCTCGATTTGAATACTCAAATCTTTGAGTTGTCTTGATTGACATTTCCATATGATAATATCAATGGATGATGTAATTCATCTCTTTTTTCCAAGTCACCTTTGACTATATTCATTAGATCATTCTATTTCTGCCATGCAAATCAATAATATTTCACTTTTATATTTTCCTTCCCCAAGAAAATAAGAAGCTAATTTGCAATCTTAAATTTTTGTGAGTCTTTCTGTGCTTAACAATAAGATTCTCTCAGGTATCTTGAAATCTGTGATCTTATATGATGGAAAAGACTGAGAACATGGAGAATGATTAATTGATTTTTCTTTGAAATTGAAGTTGTACAAAAACACAGTAGAATAGTCTTGTTTTTTTGCACACAGTTTGCTTTATACTCCTTGTAAAGGATGATGGATTGAAAAGAGGATCATGCTGAGCTCAGCGTCTTCCATGCTTATTTGACTGAAGGACATAATATAAGTTTTCCCTAAATTTTCAATAAATGTAAGCAAAATTGATATCTTTACCTCTATTTTACTTTAGTTACTTTTTCCTGCACAGAAAAGCAGATGGAAACATTTCTTTTATTTGAAGTTATACCAAGTTAACAAGATAAAATTTTAACCATGTTTCTTTTATCCTATGCCAAAACTTCAAAGTAACACTTTTTTAAACAGTCAATTTTTCAGAGACTTTTGAAAGCATATGCTTTTGATTTTTAAATGTTGGCCATGTAAGAACAATTGTAGCAAATATTTTTAACAAAAGTTGTTAATTTTTCATTTCTGGCTTTTGCCTGTTATACATGGATTTGCACTTTTGCCTTTCATACAAATATACTTGCCTCAGTTAATTATAAATTCCCCTAGGAGTGGGACCATGCCCTATATGTAAGTAAGCCAAAGTAGAACAAGACAATAGAGAATTTGAGTCAGGATACTGAAATTTAAGGAATATTCAGCAGCATAGAAACAATTGAGGTTTAGTACCTAGTTTATAAAAAAGAACTGGTAAATTTGAAGTATACCAGATGCAGGTTTCTTCCTACTAAAAGAGGCAGTAAAGTGAGCTCATTGTTTCAGCCATTTTTTTTATAATGGACACAGTATCAGTGACCTCACTGTATGTTAATGTCCTCACATGCCTAATGAAACTTCACATCTAAATTGAGGGCAAATTTCATGCCACTTTTTCTGAGCAATAAAATTGTTAGTTATAATTCTTTTAATGTTTCTATATAATATGGTACCTTGTAGAGCACATAGTTAATTATCATTCAATATTTGCTATAATATTTTTCAGTTCTAGCAGATTCTTATCTTGCTAACTTAAAAGAATAACAATGTGGGTTTCCCTCCCCTGCTCCTGTTTCTGAGTATTGGACATAAAAGCTGTTTTTTGGCTCAACTAATTGATGAACGTCCATATAACACCTGTGAGAGTGAATTCTTTAAATAAATAATGTTATGCAAGCTTTCATTCAGTAAATTCTTCATGTTTAGAAATATGATCTTCCAAGGAAGACTCAGTCAGAACATGATGTCCTTTTTCTTAATGGTTCACATATGTTTTAATAGATTCTAGTTTTTATAGATTATTATTTTGAAATGATAAGGTGGCCCATCTAGTCCAATTCCCCCTCATCCAATTCATACTTTATAGATGAGAAAAAGCAAGCCTAGAAACGTTAAATCATTTATATATGATTCTACAGACATAACCAGAGCTGGATTTTTAAGCAAAACCTAACTTTTGTAATATGTTATGGTATGTATTATTATTTATTTGTGGTAAAGAATTCTAATTTGGATTGTATTTACCCTGAAATGTATGGATGCTTTCACTATGTTATAAAGTTTTTGACTTGGACTATTTATCCTTTCATAGTTTCCAGTGTATAGACAGTAAGACTAAAAGGGTATAGGGAGCTTCACTTGGAAAAGAGGAGACCTAAATCTCAGTACAGTCTGGGACTCATGCTATCTGTATATCTGAGCAAATCACTTAGGCACTCCCAAACTCAGTTTGCTTATCTGTAAAATAGTGACAATAATGTCATCTAACCAACAAGATGATTAGAAGATTAAAATTTGATAATATATGCAAAGAATTTCACAAACTTCAAAGTATTAACTAGGGGATTGGAACCAAGATGTTGGCATGAAGGCAGCATTTCCCAGGAACTCCTTTCCCCCCAAACTCCCAAAATCATCAAAGTATGACTCTAGTCAAAATTAAGAGGGGCAAAATCCACAGAAAGACTGAATGATACATTTTCCCAATCCAAGATAACTTAAAAGTTGGCATAAAAGGTGTGTTTCACCAGGACCAGGGGTTGGAAAAATCCCCAGTCACAGCACATCCCAGGAACAGCTTGAAGGGGTGGTGAGAGAATTCTGCTACACCAGAATGAGTGTGGAGAAACTGCAGTGAGAATCAGGAGAAAGAATCCTGTACCTCCAGAGTAAGGGAGTCAGAGGGGACTGCAGAAATTTCTCTGCTCTCCCTGGGAGCAGGACACTGCTGTTTGCCTACACTCAGATACAGATTGCAGTTTGGGCTTCCATACTATGATAGCCAAGCAGGGCTCCCCCTTACAGCTCCAGTGCAGAGGTGAGTTCTGTGGTCATCTACATATCAAAGCACAGGCTAGAGAGCATAAGAACTTGGAGGAATAAATGTTCCAGTAGGGTCTCCTCCCCCCAAAGAACCCCAAAGTCTTGGAAGTTCTGTAAATTTGTGTTGGGTTGAGGAAATGAGTAAACTACAGCAAAAGAAGAATCTGACCATAGAGAATTACTTTAGTCCCATGGAAGATCAAAACACATACTCAAAGGATGACAAAATTGAAGTTTCTGTATCCAAAACCTCCAAGAGAAATAGAAAATGGGCTCAGACTATGGATGAGCTCAAAAGACTTTGAAAAGCAATTAAGGGAGGTGGAGGAAAAATTGGGAAGAGAAATGGGAGTGATGCAGAAAAATCACAGAAACCAAATCAGCAGCTTGGTGAAAGGAATACAGAAAAATAAAGAAGAAAATAATATGCTAAAAACCAGTTTTGCCAAATGAAAAAAGCAAAAGCAAAACCAAATGAGGCGATGAATGCCTTAAAAGATGAATTGACCAGCTGGAAAAAGAGATAAAAAAGCTCTCTGAAGAAAATAACTCCTTTAAATGTAGAATGGAACTAAAGGAAGTTGATGATATTGCAAGAAATCAGGAAGAAATAAAACTGTTCCAAAAAAGCCAAAAATTAGAGGAAAATGTGAAATATCTCATTGGAAAAACAACTGACCTTGAAAACAGACTCAGAATAAATAATTTAAAACTTTTTGGACTACCTGAAAGTCACAACTTCATTTTTTTAAAGAAATAATATAGTATCATTGCCCTGAGATCTTAGAAACAGAGGGTAAAATAGAAATTGAGAGAATTCATTGGTCACCTCCTGAAAGAGATCCCAAAAGAAAACATTCCAGGAATATTATACCCAAATTCCAAAATGCTCAAATCAAAGGGAAAATTGTAAAAGCTGCCAGAAACAAACAATTTAACTACCAAGGCTCCATAGTCAAGATTACACAGGATCTGGTGACATCTACATTAAAGTTTCTTAGGGATTGAAATATGATATTCTGGAAGGCAAAAGATCTTGGTTTACAACTGAGAATCAACTACCCAGCAAAACTGAACATTCTCTTTCAGGGGAAAAGATGGACTTTTAATGAAACAAGGGATTTTCAAAACTTTCCTATTGAAACAACCAGAGCTGAAAAGACAGTTTGATCTCCAGGTACAGGACTCTGGTGAACCATAGAGGGAGGGGAAGAGAAGGACTAACTATGAGGAACATAATGATATTAAACTGTTTGTATTCCTGCATGTATAAGAGCTGTTAGAAGGATCATATATAGACAGGACATAGGTAGGAGCAGAATATAATGGTATAATATAGTAAAAAGATGAATTCATTGGGTGATAAAGTACTGGGAGGAAGGAAAAGGAGATGGATAAGAAGCTAAAAAATTTCAAGAAAAATCTTTTTCAGTGAAGTAGAAAGGGGGAAGGTAAGGGGGAATGAGTGAGCTTTCATTCTCTTCAGAAATGGTTCAGAGAGGAAATAACATATACACTTAAGAGGGTGAGGAAATCTATCTTAAACTAGAGAAAAATGAGAAGAAAGTGACAGGATGAGGGGAAATGGGGGGGAAGGGGGAATAGGTGATAGAAGAGAGGGAAGACGAAGAAGAAGAGAGAAGAAGAAGAGAGGGTACTCAGATACAACACACTTTTGGACAGGGCCACGATGATAGAGAATAGAATAAATAAGAACTGGAAGGTATAGAGTGAGGAAAATACAGCTAGTAACTAGTAGCAACTGGGGAAAAACATTGAAGCAACTTCTTTGGTAGATTTATGATAAAAAAGGCAACTCATTCTGCAGACAGAGCCATTGGAATATGAACAGAGACTGAAGTAGATTGTTTTTTCTCTCACTATTCTTGAGGTTTCTCATATTCTTTGGCAGGGGAGTTATGTTTGCTCTTATAACAAAATTAATGTAATAATATGAAATAAATATATAAATAAATCTAGATCCTTCAGTGAATAAAAAAGTACTTACCCAGAGTTGGCTATTATCATCTTACTCATATATCACATTGCTCAAAATATTATCTAAAGAGGTTAGTAATTGAAAGAAAATTCATATATATATATATATATATATATATATGAATAAAAAATGCATTAATTTTTGTCATCATAAAGAACTACAAAAAAATCATAACTTAACGATTACCTAAATTAATTGTGATGCATAAATGGTTTAGACTATTACTGAATCATGATAAATAATTAAAATGTGAAGAATTAGGACAACATGGGAAGAGTCATATGGAGTAATAATGAAGAGAACATAAATACACAATGACTATAACAATTAACCAGGAAGAAAAATGTCAAAAAAAGAAACTGAACTCAGTATAATTGTGAAAAATCAAATGATCTTAGATAAAAGATAAGAAAATGCACCTTCCTTTCTTTTTTTCTGACATGGATGGCCATTGTTATGTAAAATTATATACACTCTCAACTGTTATTGAATGCTAGTTTTCTGCACTTTTTTTTCCTCTTTCTTACTTTCTTCATTTTTACTCATTTCTTGCTAGGGCCAACTCAGGTTAAGTGTAGTAGAATAGGATTCTATAGATATGGAAATCAAACTGACAATAAACAAGTAATAATATTTTTATTAAAACATTATTTTTCTTGTTTACTCTAAATGTCCTGACAAGCATATAAGTTTTAGAGGACTAGAAGTCTCTCCCCTACCCCCTGTGCAGGATTAATAGTTTCCTTTCAATTAACATTAGAGTAATATTCAACTTTGAAATACGAAACTTAAAAAAGTCCAGGAATGTAAAGATTTTTTTATTATATATAAAATTCTATTTATTGGTGAAAAACCATAGTTGTTTTTTTAAAGACATATTTTGTTATGCATACATTACATTCCGGCTACATGGGTAGAAGAGTGGCCTATTTTAAAATTGTTTTAAATGTTACTTATAGTATTGCTTATGAATTGCATTTTTATATATATCTGTGTCTGATCAATATATCTAGGGTTTTAATAGCAATGACATTCTGTATATGGACCAGAATGATTCAATAAGTGTGATAAGGTTAGTTCACTTGAGAATGGAAACTCCTTCAGAGTTCTCATTTGAAGAACAAATGCAACATAATTAAAAAAGAGTGGGGAAAAAAAATTTCTCTAGCACTTTACATGTTGATATGCTTTGATTGACTCTATTATTTCATCTTCAGTCCTATTCATCATTTTTTAATTTCCTGCTATAACCTTAATTGTCATGCTTTCTTATAGCCTGAAAAATTAAGAACTGCTTTGAAAAGCTATAATGGATCTCTTGATTTCACATATATTTTAAGAGTAATGATAAAATTTAGTCAAATGACGTAATTGTTTATTAATGATTAGAGGGTATTTGCTTTCTGTATTTTGTAACATATGAATCAATAGAAATAATTCTATATATGGAGGATTTTGAACAGGCAAGACCCTTTGAACTCGTTTTACCTTGTGCTAAATGAAAATATCATCCCTGTTATCATACTGCTGTTCTCCATTTTCTCTTAGATGAATAAACTGATCCTTTTCAAATATGATTAACCTCTTCTTCCATTTTACAATGCCTGCAAAATTAGATGAACTTATCAAGTACAGCAGTTCAATAATAGCCTTCCTTAAATAGGTAGATGAAGTTCAACTTGGGGCCTTCTACTCCACAGGGATGAAAAAGTCATGAGAGAACTATTACTGTCTGAATTCTGATTGCTTGTAACCAAGGTTTTGTTTTTGCGTGTTTTATAAATATATTTCAAATAGAACTTGTGGCACCCATCCAGACAATGTAATCAATACAAACTATTGAAGCAATTATATTCAAATTAGTATTAACAGCTGAACATTAATGATAGCACCTAAATATGCTATTTCAATGTTCATTTTTAAAATCAATCAATTCTCAAATGGAGTCCAATTTTATACTTTCTACAGCTTATTTTTGTACCAGACTTTTCTGACTTATCTCTTTCCACTGAAATTTACTTACAAATTATTTTTATAAGCTCAGATGTCATTAATATCACATTTCTATTTGTCATGGAATTGAGCTGTATTTTATCCTTTTTAAATATATATTACTTATCTTCTATACAAAATTATGTGATCCTGAGGATCTTCAGCATCTTGCCTTGCATGTATTATTACATGAGGGAATGTAATGCAGAAGCAGTAGAATTTTGTTCAAATTCTGCCTCCGTTCAGTAACACATCTGTGTTCATGTGTGGTTAAAATGAATTAAGGTTTATTTTTCTTATCTGCACAGTGAAAAGGTTGGTATAGATGACCACTAAAGCTTCTTTTATTTCTAAATAAAATATACTATTATCTTATGACTGAATGGTCTCTTTAGTTAAATATGTCTTGTTATTCCAATATATAAATAGAAAAACACTTTGGGATTAGGATTAGTTTTCAACTAAAGGAATCCAGAGTTCTAAAGATTCATGTCTTTGGATCTGTGACTTTAAGGTCTCATTTTTACAGTCTTTCTAAGATCCAACTTCCTTAGGGGGAACTTATTAGATAGATTTTGAACATGTAGCACAGAAGAGATTCAATTTCTTGAGTGTGAATGACTTGAAAACATTGCCACCAACTTGGTGGAAAACAGCTATGGAACCAAAATGATCTTTCCTTAATTTTTTCTAGTTATAACCAGTTATAATCAGCTATGCCAGGAGATAAGTGGATGCATTACAAAATTAATGAAATCTGGAAGGAATTAGAGATAATATACATTATCTTATCTTTCTTTGAAGAAAACATTGATATATGATGTCAATTTTTAGTAGAGACATATTTTAGTCAGCTTTAAGAGTTTAAGGTTGGATATATAAGTTTTCTGTGTTTACACTTAAATCTCAACAATCAGTACTTTTTATAAATCATCACGTGATTTACTGGACCTTTTTTAGACTTAGGAAAGTGCTAACAATCCAGAACAAATTTTAAGGCATATAGTCATATTCCTTTCCCCCACTACAACCTAGTTGTTAAACATTTTCTAGTATACACATGATACACATTTCCTGTACACCCATTTATTGCACTTTAAATATTGCTTGAACATGTCTGACTAGACAACTCCTGAGTGTAGATTAACAACAGCAAAACAATAATATTTAAGGTTTTAAGGTCTTTATTTGACAAAGTCTTTAGATTCATCTGACTCTTCATATCACTGTTGGTCTCACATCTTCCCTAACATTAATATATCCCCAAATTGAAATGACTTTTGTCAGATTATAAGACAAGATCTCTGGAGTCACACTCTTAGCATAAATTCATATTTATATATAGTTATATGATTTCAATTTTCTTTCTCTTGGAAACATTTACAATTCATCTACAAGTCAACCTTTGTTAAGTGGGAGTTGGCATAGATTCACTCTGCCCAAAGTCTCTCACTTTTATTCAGGATTTGCTAGCAATGTATTTTTCTTGACAAAGTGAAAATGAAAGCTGGAGAATTTGAAAGACTAAGCATCACCCACCTTATGCAAGTTCATGGAGCAGACTTATAAAATTTTGGTATAGTATTGAAATTCTACTCATTAACTCGGATTCAGTCTTTCAGTCATGTTCAGCTCTTGTAGTTTTCTTGACAAAAATAGTGAAGTGGTTTTCATTTTCTTTTCCAACTCATTTTACAGTTGAAGAAACTAAAAAACACAGGATTAAGTGACTTGTCCAGTGTCACACAGATTGTAAATCCACATTTAAGCTAGGAAGATGAATTTTTATTTTTGTAACTGTATGACTATATACTATATAGCTAGCTATATTTGCAAGTGGATTTGGCATAGTTTCACTGATAGAAAGACTTTGCCCAAAGTCTCTCAATTTTATTCATGCATTTGCTAGCAAAGAATTTTCTTGGGTAAAGAGAACTAGGATTTTCTTAATTTAACTTAATATTCTTTTAAAAAACTATTATTGCTACCATTTATTTTTATATCACTTTCTGAAATTATTCTTACCACCTCTGCTATCCATTCTCATCCTTTGTAAAAGTACATAAGAGAAAGAAAGAAGTAGTAATCAACATTTTAACTGAGACTAACAACATTTAAGGAAAGATATACTTTTATTTGATTTAAAAATAATCAAGACAACTAGCAATTGTGTGGATAGTTTGTAAATCTAGTTTATAAAAAGAAATATATTGGCAACTAAGAGAAATATGATTTCAACTGGAGAAGCTGCAATGGCAGCTGTTCTTAACAGATTTCCTGCATAAATCCCTGATTAATAGCTTTTCAATAAGAGAGGGAAAAGAGTATTATACAATTTCATTTCTCTTCTGTTCTTTACCTATGAAATACAATGATCTATATCTCACACTTAAACAATAAGATATTTATTTGAAACTCCCGTTTTATTCTTGAGAAACAAAAAGTGGAAGGACTCATAGACATAATATTCTTTTTACTTTTTTACCTTTAGATATCACTTTTGAACTTCAAATTATTTTATTATAACTTTTTTAAAACAATTACATGTGTATAGTATTCCAGCTGGGTATAAAGGTCATTCTATAGTCCCCTCCATTCTTGGATTGTAGCAAACTTGAGGAAAGGGATCATGCTTTAATTAAATATTTTTCCCTCAAGCAATATGTGATGCCTTTAAGAAACTTAATGAATGATCTGATTAAATAATATTGTGAAAAAAAGAATAATTTATTTGAACTTTTAATTTTTTGAATTATTTGGGTTTGGGGTATGTTGAAGTGTGTCCATGCAGGAGGTCATGTGATATTGTGGAAGCAGCATTGGATTTTTGGTAAACAATCCTATATTGGAAATGCAACCTATTAATTACTATCTGTATGAGTTTGAGAAAGTCCATTCACTTCTCTGAATCTCAAGATCTTTTTGTAAATTGAAGATTTTTAACTAGATGAACTCTATGGTGATTCCAGCTTTAAATGACATAGAATTACACATTTTTTTTACCTGTAATTGCATCTTTGGGGCTTCAATATTTATAGGATATACTTGATTCATTTTCCTTCCTTACTCAAGCTTGTTGAGTGAGCTCATTTATTTTGTTTAGTCTAGACCACCTGTTTCAGTTTTCTAATATGTAAATAGGTGCTTAGGCTGATATTTTACCAATGAATGCAAAATATCTGAAAACAAATGATGAATTCAGTTTCTCTTCTATTTCTGCTGAGTATCCTATAAACAAAATAAATAGAATGTAATTATAAAATTTTTGCTACTATAGCTCTATCTTAGAAGCCTCATGATCCCTAGAGAGAAAAAAAATAATAGAAGAAAAATGAGGATAATCGATCACTGAATCAGAAGAAACAATCAAATTTTTTTAAAAATATTATTTCCTGGTGAGTATGGTGTGTGAGAGAATATGGGCACCTGTATTTTTGTTGGGGGGGGAATTTAGGAAGAGAACTAGGGGGAAAACAGCAGAATTGAACAAAGGAAATGGACTATTTAAAAATTCTTAAGAAAATTTCTTAACTTTAGTTGTTATGAGCAAAGTCATAAATCCTTTTAAATTTTACTGATTAATTTACTCTTTGTCTTTTACAAATCTGATAAGCATGAGATGGAACTTGAATGGCTTTAATTTTCATTTACTTTACAATTTATTGATTGGAAAAATAATTTTCATATGCTTGTTGATCATTTGTAGCAGGACTTTTGTGTCACATGCGTCCGGATGCTTTTTTGGTGGAGTTATGGTTATCCAACCAATCTGGAAAACAATTTAGAATTAAAGCCAGAAAATCATTTATCCTTAGATCAAATAATACCACTATTGGGATTATGCCTGACAAAAAAATAAAAACTGAGGAGAAGGGGTGGCATAGGGGATAGAGCACTGGTCCTGGAGTCTGGAGGACATGGGTTCAAATCTGGTGTTAGACAATTTATAATTACCTAACTTTGTGACCTCGGGCAAGTCACTTAACCCCATTGCTTTCCACTCCCCCCCAATAAAAACCAAAACAATATTGAGAAGAATCCATTTGTAAATATCTATCTTTATATGTATAGCTAGCTAGCTATGTGTGTGTCTGTGTGTGTGTTTTATGAATAACATGTTTTGAGGATGTAGAGCCAAGATGGCAGAATAAAGGCAGAGACATACCTCAGCTGAGCTCCTTCCCATATACCTCCAAATATTTTAATTAGCAATGCAAACTACTTATAGAACGGCAAAACTCACAAAAACATAGAGTAAAACAGTTTACCAGATCAACAAAACTTAGAAAGTCAATAAGAAAGATCTTTTGCTCTGAACATAGTCCTGCTCAGGCTGCATTAGTGCAGATTGAGCCAGCAAAGATCTGATCATGCAGACCAGGCCCAAACAAATTAAGAGCAGACCTCAAGAAAACTCTATTAGTGACAGCAGTGGGCTTTCTGTATTTCTTAGATCACAGAGAGTAAAGGAGTTTAGGAGGAGATTTACAGGGATCCTTTTGCTTGTACCAAGGGCAAGATTCAGTTGCATACTTGGATGTGGTCCCAGGTCTGAGTCATAAGGTCATAATGAGGAGGAGCATTAGTACAGCAAAGTTTGTTGTCATGGGGGAGCAGGGACCCAGATCAGAGATCAAAGATCCAGGGTAGAAAATAAAGACTTGTAGTAGCTCCTAAACCAGTGCACAATACAGGAGAGTAGTTAACACAATAGATAATATCTTCTAGATCACATTATTTTTGAAAATCCAAAAACTTAAAGGTCCCCAGAAAACTTCTGAGAACAGCTGCAAACACACACACACACACACACACACACACACACACACACACACACACACACAGAAAATTAAGAAAAAATCCAAAACAAAAATCCCTGAAACTTGACATAGTGCCCTTTAAACTTGGAAAGCATGGCCCCACATTAGAATACTATTATAAATCAAGAGATAAGATAGAAAATGAGCAAAGTAAAAAAAAAAAATCTGAACTACTATTGAGACAAGGAAGATCAAAACACAGTCAAAAGAATATAAGAAAGTGAACATTTCTGAATACATAGTTTCACTGAAAAATATGAAGTGGAATCAGGCCAGGGAAGAGCTCAAAAATGATTTAAAAAATGAAGTAACAAAGACAAAAAATTGAAAGAGAATTTAGAGTGATATAAGAGAATCATGGGAAAAAACCCAACAGATTGGTAAAAGCTCTGTGGCATAAAAAGTACTGAAGAAAAAAGCACCTCAAAGTTCAGAAAAGGAAAAATGATTAAAGAGGCACAAAAATTCACTGAAGGGGAAAAAAAGCTTTAAAAAATAGAACTGGTAAAATGGAAAAGGTGATACAAAAGTTCAATGAAGAAAATAATTTCTTTAAAATTAGAATTGGGCAAGTCAAAGCTAACGACTTTTTGAGATATCAAGAAACAGTCAAATGAAACCAAAAGAATGGGGGGAAAAACAATGTGATATAGGTCATTGGAAAAGCAACTGACTCAGAAAATAGTTCTAGGAAAGATCATTTAATAGTTATTGGACTTGGGGCAGCTAGGTGGCAAGGTGGATGGAGTACCAGTCCTTGAGTCAGGAAGAGCAGAGTTCAAATGCAGCCTCAGACATTTAATAATTATTTTAACAATTACCTAACTGTGTCACCCCACTGCCTTACAAACCCCTTCCCTCCTAAAAGTTATTGGACTTCCTAAAAATTATGATTAAAAAGGACTATCCCCTCTAAAGAAATTATCAAGGAAAACTGCCCTCATATACTGGAGCTCTAGAGTAAAAGAGAAATTAAAAGAATTCACTAAAAACCTCTTGAAAACAATCCCAAAATGAAAATTCACAGGAGTTAGACTCAAATTCCAGGCCTCCTATGTCAAAGAGAGAATACTGCAAGCAGTCAAAAAGGAAGCAATTCAATCAGAATGGAGCGAAAGTCAAGATAAACAGGACTTAGCAACTTCTATTTCAAAGACTCAGAGGGCTTGGAACATGATATTCTGGAGGAGAAGGGGTGGCTTTGTGGCATAAGGGATAGAACACTGACCCTGGAGTCTGGAGTACATGAGTTCAAATCTGATCATAGACACTTAATAATTACCTTGGGCAAGTCACCTAAACCCATTGCCTTGCAACCCCCTCTCAAGAAAAACAAAACAAAATTGAGAAGAACCAAGTATATTAAAAAAAACTGACTTTCAAATACCAGACTCATGAGAAGTATAAAAATGCAAACAGGAAAGAAACTAAAAAGGATTCAATAAAGGTAACTGTTAATATTTCTTTTTTTTCCTGAGAAAAAAATGTTTAAATTTCTTTCATATTTATTTACATTTCTCATACTGGTCACTTTAATAAAGAGATGGGGATAGTAAGAGATGATTATTCTTTTCTGTGACATTATCTGAATGTATCTCTTCCTAGACACACTGAACATGTCTTCCTAAACACAATCCTTTGAGATTTCTAATAGATTTCTATATGGATCAAGTGAAAAAGTAGATGTCCTCCCTGTACACAGTTGCCACCTTATTTAGGGCCCTCATCACTTCTCTCCTACATTATTACAATAGCTTTCTTTTTGAAATTATTAATTAGTTAATTTTCTAATTTTAAATCTTTCCCCATCTCTCTTCCTTTGTCTCTCCCACAGAAGACAGTCTGTTAGTCTTTACATTGTTTTCATGCTATACAATGATTTATATTTAATGTTTGAGATAAAATCATATCCTTATGGGAAAAAAATGAAATATAAGAGATTTCAGAATTACTTAATAAGATAACAGGCTTTTTTTTTTAAAATTAAAGGTCTTTGTTCAAACTCTACAATGCTTTCTCTGGATACAAATGGTATTCTCCATTGCAGATATCTCCAAATTGCTCTTGATTGTTGCCCTGATGGAATGAGAAAGTCCACTAAGATTGATCATCAACCCCATGTTGCTGGGCAAATATCAATTGCTTATGTTTAGGTTGAGTATACATAATAAAGATGTCAATTGTACCTCAATAGAATTACTGATTAGTGCCATTACCATTCAAATTTCCAAAGCATTACTTTAGTGAGCTAAAAAAAAAGCAATTAAACACATATAAAGGAACAAAATTTCAAGCATATCAAGAGAATTAATAAAAAATGCTTACCAAATCTAAAATTATATTATAAAACATCAGTCAACAAACTGTCTGGTGCTGACTAAGAAACCTAGTGGTGGATCAGTGGAATTGAGACAGCAGCAAATGACTACAGACTACTGTTTGATAAACCTAGATTCCAGCTTCAGGGATAAAAACTCAATCGTTAATTAAAAAGTGCTGGGAAAATTAGAAGATAGCATGACAGAAACTAGGCCTTGACAAATATCTAATACCCTATATAAAAATAAGATAAAAATGCATGCAAGTTTTAGACATAAAAGAAAATATTATAAGCCAATTTAGATAACAATAAATAGTTTTCCTGTCAGGCCTATGAAAAGGAAAGTAGTTTATGATCAAAGAAGAAGTAGAGAACATTACAAAAAAACAAAGTGGACAATTTTCATCACCTTAAGTTAAATAGGTTTTACACAAACAAAAACACTGCAACCAAGATTAAAAGGGGTATATTAATTTGGAAAAAAAATTACAAAGTGTTTCTGACAAAGGACTCATATCTAAAACATAGAGAACTGAGCCAAATTCATGAAAAAGCAACTCATTCCTCAATTGATAAATGGTCAAATGATAAGGAAAGGCAATTCTCAGAGAAAGAAATCAAAGCTAACTATTTTCTTATGAAAATTGCTCTAAATCATTACTGATTATAGAGAAATAGAAATTAAAGCATCTCTGAGGAACTACCTCACACCTCTTGTGTTGGACAATGTGATTAGAAAGCATAATGATAAACGATGGAGGGGATGTGTGAAAGTTGAGACACTAATACATTGTTGTGGAGTTGTGAACTGATCCAAACTTTCTGGTGATCAATTTGGAATTGTGTCCAAAGGGCAATAAAATGTGTATTGACTTTGATCCAGCAATACTGTTACTGAGTCTGTATCCTGAAAAGATCATGAAAAAGGGCAACAATCCAATTAGTACAAAAATATTCTTAGCAGCTCTTTCTATAGTAGCAAAGAATTGGAAATTGAGGGGATGACCATTAATTGGGGAATGACTGAATAAATTGTGAAATACATATGTGACAGTACACTGTTCTATGAGAAATCATGAGGGATGGGATTTCAGAAAAAGTGGAAAGACAGTATTAATTAGCAGTATTAATAAACAAAGACAAATTTAAGAGATTTGTGATGGAAAATATCGTTTGTATTAAGAGGAATTTAAATGAAGAAAACTTATTATCTTTTATTTTTAAAAGTTGTCTTATGTAATATGTAATTACATAACTGTTATCTTTAATGTTTTCTTTCTTAATTTTAATCTTATTCTTCTCTCGAAACATGTTTAGTTTTGATCTATGTTTTTAGCATGGTTACAAATGTAAAGCCTATATCAAATTGTTTTCTGTTGGGGGGAGTGAGGGAGAAAGGAAAATGGGAGAAAAATTGTAAAGTTCAAAACCTTGCAAAAATGATATAGCTGGAAAAACAAATATAGGGCAAAAAATATCCATCAATAAATTCAAATTGTGCCATAAAATGAAAATTTCTGAGTAAATAACCTTTTCTTTATTTTGTGTTAAAATATGCTGTATTTCACAAATCTATTGAGTACGTGATTCCAGTAGACTTATCAATATACTTCACACCTAAATATTCCATTGTAATTAAAAATTCCTAAGTGAAGCATATTGAGTGATTTAAACCTTTATAGAGTTGAAATTATCACCTTTTGCTTTGCAGAATTTAGCATATTCCCAGGAATGTCAATTTAAACTTTTAAATTTCTTGGAATAGGAATGTAATTTATCTGTAATTATAGGAATATCATTGAGCTGCATTCACTGGATGTCAGCAGTCTGACAAACACTCTTTGTAATGCTTTTTTTCCCCTTTAGAGATACTAAAAATACTGAACTTTGCTAATTTGACTGTGATCTTGTCCCTTTGTTGCTAGTAATTTCAGTTGCTGCAGGTGCTGATGACAACAAAGCCAAGAAATTCACACTGTGATATTCATAATGGTATTTACTTTACATACCCCAGAGTTTGTTTTATACATACAGAGTAAACTCAGTCTATATCAATTTATTATCCAATTGCAGATGTACATATGATTTGGAGAATGTGTTTAATCATAAAACATGGGTATACAAAGTTCACTGTTAAATTTTCACTCTTGGTTATATAAAGAAATGATATATTTTGTCAAAAGCTTTTTCAGCATCTATTGATATGATCATATAATTTCTGATAGGTTTGTTGTTATTATAATTACATATACTAACAGTTTTCCTAATATTGAAACAACCCTGCATTCCTGGGATAGATCCTACTTGATCATAATGTATTATCCTAGTGATAACTTGCTGTAATTGTTTTGCTAAGATTTTATTTAAGATTTTTGCATCTATATTCATCAGGAAGTTAGGTCTATAATTTTCTTTCTCTGTTTTAACTCTTCCTGGTTTAGGTAACAGTAGCATATTGGTTTCATAGAAAGAGTTAGGCAGAGTTCGATCTTTCCCTATTTTTCCAAAGAGAATTGGAACCAATTATTCCTTAAATGTTTGGTAGAATTCACTTCTGAATCCATCAGGCCCTGGAGACTTTTTCTTAGGGAGTTCAATGAAGGCTTGTTGAATTTCTTTTTTCTGAGATAGGGTTGTTTAGGTATTTAATCTCCTCTTCATTCAACCTGAGCAACTTATATTTTTGTAAATATTCATCCATTTCACTTAGTTTATCAAATTTATTGGCATAGAGTTGGACAAAATAATTTCAAATTATTACTTTAATGTCCTCCTCATTGTTGCTGAGTTCACCTTTTTCATTTATGATACTAGCAATTTGGTTTTTGTCTTTCTTTTTTTAATCAAATTGACCAGAGGTTTATCAATTTTATTAGTTTTTTCATAATACCAAGTTTTGGTTTTATTTCTTTATTTAATAGTTTTTTTGCTTTCGATTTTATTAATTTCTCCTTTAATTTTTAGAATTTCTAATTTGGTATTTAATTGGGAAATTTAAATTTGTTCTTTCTCTAACTTTTTTAGTTGCATGTTTAGTTCATTGATTTATTCTTTCTTCAATTTATTCATGTAAGCATTTAAAGCTATAATATATTCCCTGAGAGCCGCTTTGAGTGAATCCCATAGGTTTTGGTATGTTGTTTCATTATTGTCATTATCTAGGATAAAATAGTTAATTCTTTCTATAATTTGTTTTTTGGTCCACGCATTCTTTAAAATGAGTTTCCAATTGGTTCTGGGTCTATATCTCCCTGGCCCAATATTTCATGTGACTTTTATTGCATTGTGATCTGAGAAAGATGTATTCACTATTTCTGCCTTTCTTCAGTTGATCATCAGGTTTTTATGCCCTAGTACATGGTCAATTTTTGTATAAGTGCCATGTACTACATAGAAAAAGGTATATATTCCTTTCTATCCCCATTCAATTTCCTCCATAAGTCTATGTTATCTAGTTTTTCTAATAATCTATTTATCTCCTTAACTTTTTTCTAGTTTATTTTATGATTCGCTTTATCTAGATCTGAGAGTGGAATGTTGAGGTCTCCCACTAGTAGAGTTTTGCTGTCTATGTATTCCTGTAGTTCTTTCAGCTTCTACTCTAAAAATTGGGAGGTTAGCCCATGGGGTGCATATATATTCAATTCTGAAATCATTTTATTATCTATGGCACCTTTTAGCATGATAAAGTTTCCTTCCTTATCTCTTTTAATGCTATCTATTTTTGCTGCTGCTTTGTCAGAGATAAGGATTGCTACCCATGCTTTTTTTACTTCAGCTGAAGTAAAATATATTTTGCTCCAACCTTTTACCTTCATTCTATCTGTAACTCTCTGCTTCAAATGAGTTTTTTTTCTAAGCAGCATATTGTAGGATACTGGTTTTTAATCCACTCTGCTATTTGTTTATTTTTTTTAGGTTTTTGCAAGGCGATGGGGTTAAGTGGCTTGCCCAAGACCACACAGCTAGGTAATTATTATGTGTTTGAGGCCGGATTTGAAATCAGGTACTCCTGAATCCAGGGCCGATGCTCTATCCACAGCACTACCTAGCTGCCCCTATTTGCTTATGTTTTAAGGGAGAGTTTATGCCATTCAGATTCAGAGTTATGATTACTAATTCTTTATTGCCTTCCATGCTATCATCCCTCTTTTGTATTTTCCCCCTTTCCCCTTTTATCAGTATTCCCCAGTATTTTGTTTCTGAATAACCCTCCTTCAGTGTGTTTGCCCTCCTAAATCACCCCTCCCCTTTCTTCCCCATTTCCTTTTTCCCTTTTTCCCTTCCCTTACTTTTGTAAGTTCCCCTTTTCTTCCCCACTCCCCTTCCTTTCTCCATCCCACCTCCCCTTTTCCCTTTTAATACTTGAAAGGTTAGATGTTTTTTAAATTAATTAAGTATGGGTAAGTTGACTTTAAGCCAATTCTGATGAGAAGAAGATTCAGGTGTTTCTCTCCTCCTCCCTTCTTCCCCTCTATTACCATAGGTATTTTGTGGCTCTTAGTGTAATGAGATTTACCCCATTCAATCTCCTCCCTCCTCCCATGTCCTTCCTGTACCCCTTTTTAAGGAGGTAGAGTGTTTAGGTCATTCTATCTGAGTCATAGAAAATTCTGAGTATCTGTCACTTCTAGCTAAGTACATTCTATCTAATAGAGTTAAAATTCTTGAGATTTATTAGGCTCTTTTTACCAAGTGGGGTTAAAGCCAGTTATATTCCATTGGATAGCAGTCTCATGGATAGGTCATGAATGTCCATCACTTCTGGCTAGGTATATTCTCTCTATTAGAGTTACAATTCTCAAGATTTATGAGAATCTTTTTCCCCATCCTGGGGTATAGCCAGTTTCAACTTATTCTAGCAGTTTTTTTCTTTTACCACCCATTTTTGTAAGTATAATTAATTATATCAACAACAAACATATCAAAATCACATGATTATATCAATAGATGCTGAAAAAGCTTTTGACAAAATACAACATCCATTCCTACCAAAAACACTAGAGAGTGTGGTAATAAATGGACTCTTCTTTTGAATAATTAGCAGTATCTATTTGAAACCATCAGGAAGCATTATATTCAAAGGGGAGAGGCTAGAGCAATTCCCAATAAGATCAGGGGTGCATCAAGGGTACCCATTATTACTACTACTATTCAATATTGTATTAGAAATGTTAGCTTCAGCAATTAGAGAAGAAAAAGAAATTAAAGGAATAAGAATTGGGAAGGAAGAGACAAAATTCTCACTCTTTGTAGATGACATGTTGGTCGACTTAGAGAATCCCAAAAAATCATCCAAAAAAACTACTGGAAACAATTAGCAATTTTAGCAAAGTTGCACCTTATAAAATATAAACCCTCATAAATCCTCAAATTTTCTATATAAGTCTAGCAATATACAGCAGGAAGAGCTAGAAAGAGAAATCCCATTGAAAGTAACCTCATACAATATAAAATAACTGGGAGTCTATTTGTCAAGACAGACTCAGAATCTTTTGGAAAACAATTATAAAATACTTCTCACACAAATTAAATCAGATTTAAATAACTGGGAAAATATCAACTGCTCATGGACAGGTAGAGCTATTATAATAAAAATGACAATTCTACCAAAACTAAACTAGCTGTTTAGTGCCTTACCAATCAAAATTCCAAAAAATTACTTTAATGAGTTAGAAAAAAATGTAAGTAAATTCGTATGGAGAAATAAAAAGGCAAGAATTTCCAGGAACTTAATGAAAAAAGTGTAAAAGAAGGGGCTTAGCCCTACCTGATCGAAAATTAAATTACAAAGCATCAGTCATCAAACTGTTTGGTATTGGCTAAGAAACAGAGTGGTGAACCAGTGGAATAGACTAGGTGCAAAGGCAGCAGACAATAATAGTAATCTGCTGTTTGTTGAACCCCAAAGAGTCCAGCTATTGGGAGGAAAACTCTCTCTTTTTAAAAACTCCTGGGAAAATTGAAAGTTAGTATGGAAAAACTTAGATTAGACCAACACCTCACACCCTTCACCAAGATAAGATCCAAATGGTTACAGTATTTAGACATCAAAAACAATACTATAAGCAATTTAGAAGATCAAGTACTAGTTTACCGGTCAGATCTATGAAAAGGGGAGCTGTGTATGACTAAGTAAGTGTTGGAGAACATCACCAAAAACCAATTAGATGATTTTGATTACATTAAATTAAAAAGCTTTTTCACTGTAACCAAGATCAAAAGAAACATACTAAATTGGGAAACAATCTTTACAACTAATGATTCTGAAAAAAGGACTCATTTCTAAAATGTACTGATAACTGAGTCATATTTTTAAAACAAAAAGCCATTCCCCAATTGACAAATGGTCAAAGGATATGCAAAGGCAATTTACAGATGAGAAGATCAAAGCAATCCATAGCCATATGAAAAATTGCTCTAAATCATTAATTATTAGAGAAATGCAAATTATAGCTTCTCTGAGCTACCACCTCACACCTCTCAGACTGGCCTATATCACCAGAAAGGATACTGATCATTGTTGGAAGTGTTATGGGAAATCTCGGACACTATTACACTGTTGGTGGAGCTATGAACTCATCCCAAATTGCTGGAGAGATATTTGGAATTATGCCCAAAAGGCAACAAAAATGAGCATACCCTTTGACCCAGCAATACCACTACATGGTCTATACCATGAAGAGATGATGAAAGAGGGTAAAAACATCGCTTGTACAAAAATATTTATAGCAGCCCTGTTTGTGGTGGCAAAGAATTGGAAATGAAGTAAATAGCCTTCATTTAGGGGAATGGCATAGCAAACTCTGGTTTATTATGTCATGGAACACTATTGTTCTATTAGAAACCAGGAGGGATGGGATTTCAGGGGGATTTTCTTGAGCTGATGCTGAGTGAGGTAAGTAGAACCAGAAAACCACTGTATACACTAACAGCAACATGGGGGTGATGTTCAACCTTGAAGGCCTTGCTAATCCCATCAGTGCAACAATTGGGAACAATTTGGGGCTATCTGCAAAAGAGAGTGCCATCTGTATTCAGATAAAGAGCCATGGAGTTTGAACAAACTTCAAGGACTATTCCCTTTAATTAAAAAAAAACAGCTATCTTATTGTCTGATCTTGCTGTCTCTTATACTTTTTGTCTCTTCCTTAAGGATGTGATTTCTTTCTCATCACACTCATTTTGGATCAATGTACAACATGGAAACAAAGTAATGACTGACAGATTGCTTTCCATGGGGGGTGTAGGGGAAGGGAAATAAGATTGGGGGAAAATTGTAAAACTCAAATAATATCTTTAATTAAAAAAAGGGAAAGAAGAAAAAGAAATGATATAAATATATCCTACAAATAAAGCAGGGGAAGAATTTTAAAACTATTTGCCAAATAAAGATGATTTAGGATAATGCAGTGTGTAAGTGTGAGTGTTTATTCTTTAATAATACTCAAATAATTTGGTTTGTGTACTACAATGTGTATTCCTCAATTTTCTTATGACTGTCTATTGAGGTTTTTACATTTGACAAATAAAATTATTTCATACTGTTGAAAGAATGTCACATGGAAGTGGGATTAAAGGATTTTTGCCACAGGGGGAAGAAGGAGTGATCAGAAGTTGAAAAGAAACAATTTGGGCTTAAGGTAAGAAACAAACCATACACATTTTATTTAATGAACGTAGGTATTTATATTGTTGGAAAGCATTCATGGAACGAGGGAGAAATAGTGGATGTTGACAGAAGTGGGGGAGGGAATATATTTAAGGTAAGAAAATTCTTTCAAATGATTGTAGAAATGAGTTTGTTCTCTCTCTCTCACTATAAGTCTTTAAGTAAAGGCTAGATAATCATATGTCAGGTATATTGTACAGATAATTGTCAAGTTTGGGCTATCCTAGTAGTATTCTTCTACTATCCATTTTAACTCAGAGACTTGGGAATTCTTTATAAAACTGTGCTTTTAACTTATGGATTAAAACTAGTATTTTAAAATATAATATAATAACAATAAGATGACTGCACAAGAAACTGTAAAACTATTATGTCCAATTTTCTATTCCTTTTAAATATATAATCAAATTATCATAATTTTTTTTCATTTTCCCCTTCTTTTCTCCTCCACACTTTCTGAGATGGTTACCATCAGACATAAATAGGTATGATATATATATATATATATATATATATATATATATATATATGTAAACTTATAAACTTGTTCTAGTAGTATTGGTGGACCAAATGATGTAGAAAGCTTAATAAATTTAGGGACATAATTCAAGTCCTCTCTTCAAAATGACTAGATCAGTTCAGTCAACAATGAATTAGAGTCCCAATTTTTCCAAATCTCACCACAATCACATGGCAGCACAAAGCTGGAGATAGTTGATGCTGATCACATGTACTAAATAGTGGCAGTGAATACACTAGGAGGATGACAATGAGATTAGTTTTTTTTATCTTAAGTTTTGTATTTATTTAAATTCATATATGCCAAGAACTGTACTAAGAGTTTTGTAAATATCCTTTCATTTGATTAAGATTAAGAAAAGAGTACAAAAAAAGCTTTATAATATCTTATTCTTTAATGAGATATTATAAGCAGAGTACATCATGAAAATATCATAATGGATGAATTAGAAGCTAGAATTAAGATTGCCAGGAAATATTGCAATAATCTTAGATATACAAAATGCCATTTTGATGGTGGAAACATTTTTATCAGTGTGAAAGAAGAAAGAGCACAAGCTGACTTGAAATCTGACATAAGAAACAACAACTTTAACCATGGCAAATTGGTCTTATCATTTTTTGGCAAATGGAATCAAAAATGAAAACAGTGTTAGATTTTATATTCATGAACTCAAAAGATCACTGCAGATGTTGACATCATGAAATTACAAGACATTTGTCACTTGGAAGCAAAGCTATTGTTTTCATTTTCATTTCTCTATTCAGTAATGATTTGGAGCATTTTTTTCATTTGATTATATCTATATAGCTTTAATTCCTTCATTTGAAAACTTTCTATTCATATCATTTGACCATTCATAATTGGGGAATAATTTGTAGTGATACAATTCTCTAAATATTTTAGAAATGAGACATTTATGTGCTATCTAGATGCCTCAAATTAAAAGGATTACAAGTTGGCTTTGTAATCCCAAATCAGAGTGAATCTTGAGATAGTGTCATTTATCCTTTCATCAAAAAAAATAAGTTTCAAGATAAGCTAATTGTTTACATGTTCAAATTAACTGTCCTCTCTTTCAAAAAAAACCCTATTTCTAGGTGTAAAAATTCAGAGTGAAGATAATCTTTGAGTTCATTACCACTTAAAAGCAGAATTCACATAATACATTTAATTGTCATTCAAAATTGCATTTTTGTTCAATTAAAATAATTTAATATTATAAAATAATATGAAAATTAATAAGAGTTTTTCACCAAATAAAATACTGGAATTCCAACCCCCCCCCCCCAGACACAGACACAAATTAATAGTAGGAAAGAAGGATCACATAAAGGCATGAGAAGATGGCATACTATACATAATAATAGTAAGTCATCAAATATTTATTTACTAAATGTATAATATATTTTGATACTGTGCTAAATGTTGGAGATTCAGATAAGCAATCCATTGTCTCAATGAGGTTACAATCTAAAAGAGGAAGGTAAAAAACAAGGAAACCCCCAACCCCCCCAAAAAAGCAGGAGGAGATACCAGAATCAGAGTAATGTAGAGAAGCCAAAAAAATCCAAATTAGTGTACTGGAGTGGGAAGAGAAGTGATGTTTGAAAACATGTCTCTTCTGACATCCCTTTGTAAATGAAGATTGAGAAGTTCATGGCTTCTCCTTCATATCAGGGGCAGAAGATAAATTTATTGTATTAATACCTAAATTGATTCAATTTTACAAGAGGAAAAGATTTCTCCATTGATGAGTTTAATGTGGACATGGTAGAGAAGAAAAAGAAATCCAAAATGCATGAGGAAAGAAGCCAAATTTTTCTAATTAGGTTGTTTTATACTTGATAGTGATAGCCATACAAAAATTTATAAAATGGAGTATTGAATTGAACTTAACTTTAAGCCAAAAGTGATAGTTCTTCCATGGAAGGAAGTTTTCAGAAGGAAAAAACCTGGAAAATCAACTTTCTTCCTCACTCTACCTTACTGAAACAAGAATATCTTGTTAGCAAAGTGCTCTAAGTAGCCATTTTTTTTCCTTTACTTCCTTCCTGACAAGTAAATAAGAGATAGTTGAAGGAAGCTGAAATTACTGGAAATTTAGGACTGGGAAACTATAGATATTTAAGGAATTTTAAGTGTCCTTATAATCCAACATTCTCACTTTCACATGAAGAAATTTGAGACCTAGAGAGGTGCCTGTAATCATATAGCTCATTAGTGACAATATAGAGGGAAATCCAAGGTTCAGTTGTTATTTCATAAGGTTGCTTCTTGATGTGGCTGATTTTAGTTATAAGAAAAATTTTAGAATATACCTTAAATTTCCAGGTTTCCAGAATTCAATATCTATTTCACTTCAACAATATATTTATCCACAGTAATCCTTTGTGGAAGAACTAACGAGAATTTATAGTGATTTAAATAGACAATAAAATTTTCTTCAATTAATTTCTTATATCTCAAGGTAATAGAAAATTTCATCTGCTTATTATAAAAAAATTAAAACAATCCTAAATTCTGAGCTAATTTAGAGTAGGTTTTTATTTATGTATTAATGTCTTTATGTATGTATGCATTTATTTATTATTTTTTTTTTAGATTTTGCAAGGCAATGGGGTTAAACAACTTGCCCAAGGCCACACAGCTAGGCAATCATTAAGTATCTGAGGTCGGCTTTGAACTCAGGTACTGCTGACTCCAGGGCCAGTGCTCTATCCACTGTGCTTTTTTATTTTTCAAACCAAATCAAGTGCAAACATTATTGGAATAATTTTGTTATAGAATTTATAATAATTATACCTAACATTAATATAGTATTTTAAAGTTTAAAAATAAAAAAATATCTCATTTAATCCTCACAACAAAACTCTCCTATTATGATTTTCTTGAAACAGTAAAGCATAGCATTTATTAAAGAGAATAATATAATATAATATAATATCATCATTATTATCATACATCTACATATACATTTATATCGTTGTAGTTGTAGTTGTCGGCTTGTTTTTGTTGTTCAGATATTTCAGTTCTTTTTCCCTCTTTCCTGAATTCATTGGGGTTTTCTTGAAAAAGATACAGTGGTTTTTCTACTTCCTTTAACAGTTCAATTTAGATGAAAAAACTGCGACAGAGTTCAATGACTTGTCTGTGATCAAATATCAAGTTTCTGAGGACAGATTTGAACCTGAAAGATAAGTCTTTCTTATATCATTTTAGGCACAACTAACTGAAAAGGGGTTGGATGGATGATTTTATCAGTGTCTTGATCAGGAATTTCCCTGTGATGATTAGCGCTTTCAGCATATTAAGGAATTAAGTTGAACACTGAGAGGCTAAGAGGTTTGCACAGGAATATACAATCACTTTCAGAAGTATAACTTCAGCAAGATTAGTGTAACTTTTTGAAATAGCTTTCAATCCACTTCAAATCTCTGAATCTATGAATTTTTTTTATAAATAATTGTTTTCTTAATAATGTTGAGATATCATCATTGCTTTGTTTTTTTTTTAAATTTTTTCTCTTTTAAAATTTCTTGCACCCAATGAGCAATAAAACTATTGATACCCTTTGACCCAGCAATTCCAATTCTATGTCTATATCCAGTAGAAATCATAAAAAAGGAGAAGGTCCTACATGTTAGAAAATATTCAATAACAGCTCTTATTATAGTAGCAAAGAATTGGAAACTGAGGGCATGCCCATCAATTGTGGAATGGCTAAACAACTTATGGTACATGAGTACTAAGAATGGATTTGTGAGATCTGCTGCTGAGTGAAGGGAGTAGAACCAGTAGAACAATATACACATCAAGAACAACATTGTGATATGAACGAATGATGGAAGTAGCTCCCCTCAGCTGTCCAGAAAGCTAGGCAACTGTATTAGACTAGCTATGGATTATATCAAAATGAAACACACATATACACACACACACACACACACACACACACACACACACACAAACACACAAAAACAACCATTTAGAATCTGATGAACACTTTATAAAAATGATCTCTTATTTATCTCTTTCCCTTAATGCTAATTCCTCATACTGAAAATTACTGCTCTGTAAACATGTTTATCAATATATGTATAGACAATGCCAACCATACTGCTTGCCACTGAGGGGAGGTGGGTGAGAAAGGAGAGTGGAAGGGAATTTGTAACTTAAAAATACACTTATGCATATGAATGAAAACAAAAAAATTATTAAAAATTAAAAAAAAATAAAATTTCTTTTAATTTATATTTAATTTTCCCCAAATTGCATGTAGAAAAATTTTCATTATATATTTTTATAATTTGATTTCCAAATTTTTTCCCATTCCTATTTTTGCTTACTTTCCCTAAGATACTAATCAATTTTGTTGCAAACCTATTTCTATATTAGACCTGTTTTGAAAGAAGAATCAGGACCAAAAAAACCAAACCCCACAAGAATGATAAAATAACAAAAAAATCCCATCAAATTTTAAATTTGAAAATTGTGTGCTTTGATCTGCATTCAGACAAATTGTTCTTTCTCTGGATGTGGATAATTTTCTGGCACATATCTTTTGGAACTGCATTTAATGACTGAATTGTTGAGAAGAGAAAAAGGTACCTTAGTTGATCATCATAGTTGCAGTATATAAAATAAACCCTCATAAATCCTCAACTTTTCTATATATGATACAGCAGAAAGAGCTAGAAAGCAAAATCCCATTCAAAGAAACCTCAGACAATATAAAATTCCTGGGAGTCTATTTGCCAATGCAGAGTCAGAAATTTTTTGAAAACAATTATAAAACAATTCTTACACAAATTAAATCAGATTTAAATAACTGGGCAAACATCTACTATACATGGATACATTGAGCTAATGTAATAAAAATGACAATTCTACCAAAACTAAGCTACCTGTTTAGTTTCCTACCAATAAAAATTCCAAAAAAATTGCTTTAATGAGTTAGATAAAGTTGTAAGTAAATTCATATGAAACAAAAAGTCAAAATTTCCAGTGATTTAATGAAAAAAAGTGCAAAAGAAGGTGGCTTGGTGCTACCTGATCTAAAATTATATTATAAAGCATCAGTCATCAATACCATCTGGTTTTGACTAAGACATAGATTGGTGGACCAGTGGAATAAACTAGGTGCAATAGCAGGAAACAGTTATAGTAATTTGTTGTTTGATGAACCCCAAGAGTCCAGCTATTGGGAGAAAAACTCTTTGTTTGATAAAAAGTGCTGGGAAAATAGGAAGTTAGTATGGAAGAAACTTAGATTAGACCACCATCTAACACCCTTTACCAAGATAAGATCCAAATGGTTACAGGATTTAGACATAAAAAACAATACTATAAGCAAAGTAGAAGATCAATGACTAGTTTACCTGTCAGATCTATGGAAAGGGAATCAGTTTATGACTAAGGAAGAGGTGGAGATCATCACTAAAAACAAACTAGATGATTTGCATTACATTAAATTAAAAGGCTTTTGCATAGACAAATCACTATAACCAAGATCAAAAGAAATGTAGTAAACTTGGAAACAATCTTTCCAACTAATATTTGTGACAAAGGGCCCATTTCTAAATTATACAGAGAACTGGGTCAATTTTTTTTAAAACAAAGTCATTCCCTAATTGACAAATGGTCAAAGGATATGCAAAGGCAAATTGCAGAGAAAGAGATCAAAAGAATCCATAGTCATAGGAAAAATTGCTCTAAATCATTACTTATTACAGAAATACAAATTAAACCTACTCTGAGGTACCACCTCATGCGTCTCAGACTGGCCAATGTGAGCAGAAAGAATAATGACCATTGTTGGAAGGGTTGTGGGAAATCTGGGACGCTATTACATTGTTGTTAAAGCAGTGAACTCATCCAACCTTTCTGGAAATAAATTTGGAATTATTCCCAAAGGGCAACAAAATTCTGCATAACCTTTGTTCCACTAATACCACTACTGGGTCTATATCCTGAAGAGATGATGAAAAAAGGGTAAAAACATCACTTGTACAAAAATATTCATAGCAGCCCTGTTTGTGGTGGCAAAGAATTGGAAATCAAGTAAATATCCTTCAGTGGGGGAATGGCTTAGCAAACTGTGGTATATATGTATGTCATGGAACACTATTGTTCTATGAGAAACAATGAGGGATAGGAATTTCGGGAAGCATGTAGGGATTGACATGAACTGATCCTGAGTTAGATGAGCAGGACCAGAAAAACACTGTACAGCAACATGGGAGCGATTATCAACCTTGATAGACTTGCTCATTCCATCAGTGCATCAATCAGGGACAATTTGGGGCTGTCTGTAATGGAGAATACCATCTGTATCCAGAGAAAGAACTGTGGAGTTTGAACAAAGACCAAGGACTATTAGCTTTAATTTAGGGAAAAAACTGATATCTTATTGTCTGATCTTGCTATCTCTTATACTTTATGTTTCTTCCTTGAAGTTATGATTTGTCTCTCATCACATTCAATTTGAATCAATGAATACCATGGACACAATGTAAAGAGTCATAAATTGCTTTCTGTGGGAGGGTGTGAGGAGGGAAGTATGATTAGGGGAAAGATTGTAAAACTCAAAATAAATAAAATCTTTAAAAAAAAGAATTCTCTTGTAAATCCATCTGGCCCTGGAGACTTTTTATTAGGGAGTTTATTGATGGTGTCTGAAATGGGGTTGTTTAAGTAATTTTTTTCCTCTTCTGTTAAACTGGGCAGTTTGCATTTTTATAATTATTCTTCCATTTCACTAAGGTTAGCTAGTTTACAGGTACAATTCAGCAAAATATTCTGAATTGTGCCTTTAATTTCCTTCCCATTGCTGATTAATTCACACTTTTCCTTTTTTGTTACTGATATTTGATTATTTTCTTTTCTTAAATCAGATTAACCAAAGGTTTGTCCATTTTATTGACTTTTTCATAAAATCAACACTTAGTTTTATCTGAGATTAATAATTTTGTTGCTTTCAATTTTATTAATTTCTCCCCTGATTTTCAGAATTTCTCATTTGACAGTTCATTGGAAATCTTTACTTTGTTCTTTTTCTACCTCTTTTTAGTTTCATACCAAATTCATTCTTATCCTTTTTTCTCTGTGTCATTCATATAGGCATTTAGAGATATAAAGTTTCCCCTCAAAACTGCCCTTGCTGAATCCAATAAATTTTGGTATAATGTCTCATTATTCATTTTCTTGAGTCTAATTATTGATTATTTCTATTATTTGCTGTTTGATCCATTCATAATTTATGGTAAAGTTATTTAAGTTCCAATTAGTCCTTATGTTATCTTTCCATGATCCTTCATTACTTGTAATTATTTTACTCATTGTCTAAGAAGTGTGTATTTATAATTTCTGCTCTTCTGCATTTGACTAAAAGGTTTTTGTGCTCTAGTACAAGTTATAGGTGTTGGTATAGGTCCCGTGAACTTCCAAGAAAAAGATATAAACTTTTCTTTCCCCATCAAGCTTTTCCTCGAGGTCTATCTTTTTTTTATGTTTTCTAAGATTTCTTACACATTTTTAACTTCCTTCTTGTTTATTTTGTGGTTTGACTTATCTAATTGTGAGGAGGGAGTTTGAAGTCACCCATTATTAAAGTTTTGCTGTTTATGTCTCCCTGTAATTCAGTCTTTTCCTCTAAGAATCTGCATTTGATACCACTAAGTACATAAATGTTTAGTACTTGTATAGCTTCATTACCAATGGTGCCTTTTAAGAAGATGTTTCCTTTCTTATCCCTTGAAATAAGATTTATTTTTTCTGAAATCAGTATTGTTACTCTTGATATTTTACTTCAACTGAGACATAATATATTTTGTTCCAACCTTTTACCTATACCCTGTGAGTATCTCTCTGCTTCAAATTTGTTTCTTATAAACAACATATTACAGGATTATTATTTTAATCCATTCTGCTATCCTCTTCCATTTGATGGGACAGTTCATCCTATTAATAATTGCAGTTAAGTTTACTATTTCTATATTTCCCTATCTTTCCCCCTTAAATTTTTCTCTTTCCTTTCCTCCTAGTTCTCCTCACCAAATTTTACTCCCTTTCTCCTTTCACTTTTCTTTGAAAGTTGAACTTTCAGTTTATTTTCACTTTTATCTTTGCTTTCCCTTTATGAGTCTCTTCTTTTGTTATGTTTCCCTATCTCTGACCCCTCCCCTGTAGAGTAGGAAAGATTTTTAAACCCAAGTGATAATGTATCTTATTTCCTCTCTGCACCAAATCTATTGAGTAGAATTTGCAAAGCATTCACATTCTCCCTCTTTTCCCTCTAAAATTACAAATTTTTGTGCATATTCCCTTGGTGTTATTTATTGCTCCAGTACTTTTAATCAGGTATCATTAATCACAGTTTTTTTTATTTTATTTCTTGATAAGCTCATATTGTTATCGAATTGTCATCACAGACTGATTGCTTGATTACTTGATAAGCAGCATTGTTTCAAATTACATCAAATTATAATTGTAATCATTTCTTTTACCTTATTTCTTTTTCAAATCCCCTGCAAGTATATAGAATACTATTCATGGGGCAAAGTACCATCCAAATCAAAACAATTTCTTGAACTATTTGTGTTCTTCCCCCATGTCTATTTTCTCTCACAATTTAGCTCCCTTCTCCCCCCACCCAGGATACTTAACCCCTTGTTAAGTGAAGCAGCATCTATTTCCTCTCACATTTTACCAACCCTCCCCACCTAGTAAATTTAGTCCTTAGTTAAGTGAAGTAAGTATTAAGTCAACCTCTGATCTAATTAACTACAATAATCTTAAAGATCTCTAAGTACTGGGAAGCTCTGAAAGTCTCACTTAAGAACTTTACAAATTTATGATGCCCTCGTTAGACAGGTACTATGGTTTTGTCAGTAATGAATAATTAACATCCCTGCTTTTCATCCGGGCTTTTGTCTCAAACATAGTGGTGTCATCTTGGACCTCTTCAATAGAATTCTCAACTATACCCATTTCCTTTCAGTTCAGTCTCTTCAATTATGTTTGACACTTTAATTATCCTAAAAGAAGTAAAGTTCTAAAGAATTAGAAATGTTTTATATCTTCCCTTTTAGGGTTGTACAATTTGATGGTCTTGACCAACATATGTTTTGTTTTGTTTTTTCATTCCTCGTTTCATTTAACTTTTTATGCAACTCTTGAGTGGTATATTTGGTGATTGAATTCTCTGTTCGGTTCTGGGTTTTGTGTCAGGAAATCCTGGAAGCCCTCTATTTTGTTAAACATCCATTTTTCCACTGATAGTATATGTTGAATTTTGCAGGACAGTACATTCTGGGTTGTAATATCAGGTCCTTTGCTCTCCAAAATGTGGTATTCCAGGTCTTCCAATACATCAGTATTGAGGGTTATAGGTCCTATATTAATGTGATTGTGTTAACTTTGTATTTGAATTGTTTTCTGTTTGCTGCTTGCAATATTCTCTGCTGTATTTGAGAGTTCTGGAATTTGGGTATAGCAGACCTTGGGGGTTTCATACTGGTTTCTCTTTCTGGAGGGTTTCTGTGTAGCTTTTCAAAGGTTGTATTGATTTCTTGTTCTATCAGATTTGGACAGTTTTCCCTTATAATTTCATGAATGATGTTTTCCAGGTTGGTTTTTTTTTTTTTGATGTAGACTTTCTGGTAATAAGATGATTTTTTAGATTTTCTCTTCTAGATCTATTTTCAGGTCATTTCTTTACCCTAAAAGTTCTTTACAATTCCTTCAATTTTTTTCAGTCATTTTATTTTATTTTATGGAATCCTGAAGTCTTGTAGATTCATTGGTTGCTCTTTGTTCAATTCTAATTTTTAAGGTTTTATTTTCTTCAATTACTTTTTGTGTTTCCTCTTCAAATGTTTTGAACTTTCTGGTCAATTTTTCACAAATTTCCTACATGACATTCATTTCTTTTTTTCCATGTTTCTCCTTCTTCTCTTGTTTGGCTTTTAATTTTTTTTAAATCTCCTTGGAGAACTTTTGTATTTGAGTCCAATATATAAACTGTTTTGATACCTCTCCTGTGAGTGATTTTTCACAGACATGACATTTTTATTCTCTTTGTTTGTAAAGTAGTTTTCTATATTGAGCAGTCTTTTAGTGTTTTTGCTCATCTTTGTTGTTTTAGCTCTGCTCCTGGGGTATAGGGTGTATAGATTCAAGTTTTTGCTTTTTCTGGGCTGGGGTCTTTTCCCAGGTTTGTTGTTGGCCAAAATGTTGCTTATGCTGTCCAGGACTTGCCTTTGCATAGGTTTGTTTCCTCCTTTATGTCTAGGTTCTGACTTAGCAGTGGTTTGTTCCTGACCAAATCCTGTCTTCTGTCCTGGTGTTCCCAGGGTTTAGACTGTGTTTTGTGTTTCCTGCTTCCTTACTATCGAGCTGCTGGGATCTTTACTGTTATTAAGCTGTAGGGACATGGAAAAGAGCCTTCTGCTGCCTTTATGACTCTCTTGTCTCCTGAATTTTACTTCCCTTTCCCTCCCTAAGAGACAGACCTTCACTGAAGATCCGCTGAAGATCACTGAAGATATTCACCATTGAAAATGTCTTTGAATATTCTCTTTTTCTTGGTGGGATCTATGGTTTGAATATCAGAATAGACACTTCACTTAACTTTGGTAGGAAAAAGCTGTGGGAGCCTATGTGCTTCACACCACCATCTTGGCTCTGTCTGAGCTGAAAAACTTACAAAATGATATATGTAGAAAACTATCTTTACATATAATTAAAAAAATAAAATTACACAAAAAAAGTATTCCATTACATTCATATATGAAGACTTGTTCAACCATTCCCCAGTTGATGGGTTTTCACTCAATTTATGGTTCTTTTCCTCTACAGAAATAGTTACAATGAATATTTTTGTACATGTGAGATGTTTTTTCCTTTTTATGATCTCCGTGAGTTACCCACCTGTTAGTTGTATTGCTGGATAAAGGAACATGCCTAGTTTTATAATCCCTTTGTCAGAATTCCAAATTACTATCCAGAATTGTTGAATCAGTTCATAGAGTGCTTTAGACTCCTAATTTTACCATATCCTCTCAACATTTATCATCTTCTTTTTCTGTCCTATTATCCAATCTGGTAGGTATGGGGAGGTACCTCTTAAGTATTATAATTTGCATTTCTCTAATTAATCAATTGAGGGATGACTTGTATGTTCATAAAGTTGACTTACTTCTATCTATATTTTAGAAATGAGGCTTTTATTAGAAGCACTGATGATAAAAATTGTGCCCTAGCCTTTGGTTTTCCTTTTAGTCATTTTTTGCTTTCATATTATTTGGTTAAAATTCTTTTGTTGAGTATAAACAAAATTATACATTTTTCATTTTATAAAGTTTTCTCTAGGTCATAAATTCATCCCCTCTTCACCGACAAGTTATCTAATCCTTACTTTTCTAATTGACTCATGGCATCACACTTTATGGCAATCATATACCTCTTATTTGTATAAGATGTGAGATGTTCATTTTTTCTTGGTTTCTATTGCAAGAATTTCCTGTTTTCCAGCAATTTTTGTCTAATAGTGAGTTCTTATGCCAGAAGTTGGAGTCTTTGGATTTAATTAACCAGATTACTATATTCATTTACTACTGTTTCTGTTGTTTTTTCAGTGCTATAGCACTCTTTCTTAGCCATAACCAAATAGTTTTAATGATAGCTATTTTATTCTATGGTTTTAGAGCTGTTTTAGAGCAAGGCAATTTTCCTTTGCCTTTCTTCCTCCTATTAATTTTTTTGTCATTCTTGATATTTTGTTCTTCCTGATGAATTTTGCTACTGTTTTTTAGCTTTATAAAGCAATTTTTGGTAGTTTGATTGATATGAAACAAAACAAGTAGATTAATTTAGATAGTATGTTCATTTTTATTCCATTAGCTTACCCTAGCCAACAGCAATTGATATTGTTCCAATTGTTATGACTGTTGTCCCTGAGGTTCTGGGGCAAATTTACATTCTGGGCTGGGACTGGAGGTCGCACAGCTGACCTGCTCTGTCACTTGTCTGCTAAGCCAGAACTAAAAGGTTTGTAGTGACTTGCCTAGAGATTGTCTGCACTGCACTATGACACGTTTTACCCAAATGAACTAGATATTTCCTAAAGTTCTAAGAACTGAACTGCACAATTTTTCATTCCATCTTTTAATAGTATATGTCCCTCCAGAAGCTGTTTAGAGGCTTGATTTAATTTTGTTTCTGAGGAAAAATTGAGAAGAGCTCAAACAATTTCCTGGCTTGTATCTGCCATCTTGTCTCTACCTTTTCATATTTTTCAATTTGGTTATAATAGAAATAGTGATAGGATAATGATCTATCTTTATCTTTATTTTTAATGTGCATTATAAATTGCATATATGAATTTAAAAATGCTTTTGACAATTGAATAGAATATTAGGAATTTTGTTCAGGTTCTATAGTGGTTGAAAATTATATGTTTAAATTTTATTATCTTCCCCCAATAATTTTACTTTTCTCTGTTGAATCGGTTTTGAAAACTTTCTTCCATGCTCTTGGAATATTATTAATATTTGGTATATTTTTCTCTATGGGGTGATCATGCTGAGAAATAATTTTTGTTGCTTATATTTATCCAAGTATAATATAATTTAATGTTGGATTTGTAAATATTGATTGAGCTGATAGTATCATCTTCATTTTATAGTTAATGGAAATACATATCAAAAGTTTCATAAGGACTTTTTCTAGGACCACATAATTATTAAGTGTATAGGTCAACTCCTCTACTGAAATTGAATTCAGGTCTTTCTGACTCTAGATTCAGCATTTAATCTGTGAACCATTTAGCTCCTTGTCATCATCTTCTTCATTATCACCATCAGCAGCATCAGCATCATGGTCATCATCATCATCATCTCTCCACATGCACATACATATAGAATTTGTGGTATAGGATTTATTTTCTGTCAAGTTATGTTGTTATTGTTTATTTTTTATGTTTATGCACTACAGTAGCTGGTATAGTGGAATAAGTAATGAATCTGTACTCATAAGACCTGAATTTATATACTGGCACTGGTACTGACCCTATGGAGTTGGGTTATCCATAATTTGGTCTTTCTAAACCTGCATTCTCATATCTAAGATGAGGAGAGGGATTAGATAGCTCCTAAAGTTTTTTCCCATCTCTGGATCTAGGATGCTATGGCATCTCTAAAGAATGAAATTTTTTAGTACTTAGAGAAAAATGTAGACAATTTTTGAAATGTTTTCCATAAGTAGGTCAAATGTAAAGGATTCTGAGATGGAAATCTAAAAAAAATGAAATAATTCAACCAGTGTGTGTCCTTCCATAATTAATGTTATATTTGAGCCTGGATTTTTTTTAGTTTAGTTATATTTCTTTTATGCAAAATATAAGAGAGTAAAAGATATAATTATATATATATATATATATATATATATATACAGGTCTTGAGGAACTGTTGTGTCATCCAGAAAGAGACAATTAGAATGCAACACTAACAAACTGGATTCACATCTAACCACATATAATAAGATATTTCACATTCATGGATTTGTAGGATAAAAACATCATGCAAAGATAAAGTAAGGTAAAGAAGAGAATTGGTATTTCTCCCTGTCCCATATAAATAATTCATAGCTAAGGCTATGAAATCCTCAAATCTATTTCATGAAATAAGACTTTATTTAAGAAGATTAAAAAAATTTCAGAATGTGTGATGAGCTCTTAGTAGGGACTGATATCCTGTCTAAGAACTGCTGCAAAGAGAAGAATGGAAATATTGAAGGAAAAAGAGGGTTATTGAGTCCTAATTTCTCTAGGACATTGAGATAGGCTTTGAATTTATTCAAATTTTAGACAGGAAAAAATAATAATATCTGATGGCTTATGCCTGCTCTAAGATAATTAGAGTCAAATCAAACAAGTCAAATCTCTATAGTTTCTCAGCCACAGCTGCACAGGATTAGAAGAAAAGTTCAAGAGATGATAATCATTCATTCAAGAGATGTGCATTCATTCTTAACAACTTCCTGTACTTACTAATGCTAGTTTAAAGTTGGAGATAGACAAGAAAAGGGTTGCCTCATCAGTAGATAGATAATTTTTAAGGACAGTTTGAAAATGTTTAGGGTGGTGGGAGATATGAATCTGGAAATGAGGGGCAGCCAGAGAATTGGGAAAATGGGAACAAAAAAATTCTACTTCTAACTCTGAGCTGAATAGGTGTAGGAAATAGAAGCCTTTAGTGGTGATCAGGACAATGTAAACTAAGCCAAAGCATATAGGCAAGATGATAACTATACCAGAATAAACAGATTTTAGCCCACAGTACAAAATTGTCATACTAGTACCTCAAAACATTGGCAACAGTGGAATCATAAAGTTGAAATAAGGAAACAAACTGGTACTTTTTCATCTCTGTTGAATTTCAAAAGATCCCTAAGAAATGGTTCTTTGAGATATTATAAAATCATAGCATAATTTTCTAAATTTTAATATTTATTTCCTTTTTCTTGAGAGAGATTTTTATTAACTTTTGGGAGTATAAGACAGAATTATTTCAGTAAGACTGTTTTCCTTTTAATTATGTGGCAAGACAACAGACTGAATTTTTAATGTGTTGTGACAAGACTAGAAGCAGAAGAAATGAGAACTATCTTAGAGCAGGCATAAGCCATATCCAGGGACCAAGGATTTATTTGCTATTTTAGAACCTGATATATTTGTTAGAACCAATGACCCACCTGGAAACCAAAATAAGGAATCAATTTGAGAAGAGGCCCAGAGAGCTAGAGACAGTTATAAATTATGAAAACCACAAGAGTGGTCAATTGGAGATCACAAGCATACCATTTCCCCATTTTTTTCTTAGGCTCATTTTAAGCCTCCAATCTCTGACTTATGCCTCACCCATACTCCTCTGATTATTAAGATGTCAGTATATTGTTTATCATTTAACATGTCTACTCTGGCTATCATCATGTTTAATTTTTCTGTATTGGAAATTGATCCTCAAGTTGTATAACTCACCTGAGATCTAATAGACAAAATTATACCTTATCATGACCAGATATCAAAAGTTTATTTTTTCCATTCTTTCTCTATTGAATATTCCTTTGAAGCTGGAAGTATCATTTAGTCTTCTTGAATTGTATCTCTAGAACTTAACAAAGTGACTGGAACATTGTAGTTGTCCAATAAATGTTTAGATCAAGGCAAATCAGAGATGATGGAGTAGAAATATTACTACAGTACAATTCTCCTAGTATACCCCCTCCAAACAACTTTAAAATAGCCCTTCAAATTGAATTTTGTAGTGACATAGACACTAAATGTTGGGGTGAGATATTTTACATTTTAAATTTTTCATCTAGTTTTTCATTAATTTGGTTTTCTTTTATTGCTTCTTGATTTATGACAAAGTGATAATTTGAAGAAGTTAATTTCTTAAAAGAACGTTTTTGGCTTCATTTCCATCAGGCCAGTTTTGCCTTTTAAGTTATTCACCTCATTGACCTTTTGGATTGCTTTTTCCAGTTGACTCAAACTGTTTTTTACATATTATTTTACTGTATCTCCTTCACCTAAGCTCCTGACTTAGGGTTAATGATTTTCCTGCATCACTCTCATTTTTCTTCCCAATTTTTCCTTTAGCTCTTTTGCTTGTTTTTCAAAGCCTTTTTTGAGCTCTTCCATAGCCTGAGACCAATTCCTATTTTTCTTGGAGGCTTTGGATAGAGAAGTTTTGACTTTGTCAACTTCAGACTAAAGTCTGGTCAGAATTATTTTCTTCTGTTTTTTACTCTTTCCCCAGGCTATGATCTGATTTTAAGGCACTTCCAAAACTTTTGGGACTGTTTGGACCCTCCCCCCCAGCACCTTAATTCCTTCAAGGTCTTTTGAAAGAATATGACTGCTTTCCTGACCTGTGCTTAGGACAATGGAATTAGACTGGCTGTAGACAGTATTATTGCCATCCAGGGGCTAAAAAACAAAACAAAACACATACAAAAAGAAACAACACTTCATAATCTAATGAACTCTTTATAAAAATTGACTTTTATTTATCTCATTCCCTTAATCCTAATCCCTCATACCAAAAATTACTAATCTGTAAACATGTTTATCAAAATATGCATGTACAGTGCTGACCTGACTATTTGCTGCTGAGGGCTTGGAGGTGGGAAGGAAGGGTGGAAGAAAATTTTGTAAATTAAAAATATATAAGTGCATCTAGATGATAGCAAATAAATGTTTTTTTTAAAAGAAAGAAGATTCATACAGAAGAATTATGAAAAATTTACTGAAAAAATCAACTCCTTTAAAAGTAAAAATGATCAACTGGAAAAATAATGCAAATAATAAAATTTATCAGTTGGAAAAGGAATAAAATTAATCAAAAAGTAAAATTAGCCAAATGGAAGGAAAACCATATTTAAAAATAAAATTAAACTACTCAAAAAGGAAACAAAAGCTAACTGAAGAAAATAAAATACTAATAATTAGAATTTAATCATTGGAAAATAATAAATCTATGAGACATCACAATTACTTCATAAAATCCAAAAGCCTGAAAGCATAGAAGAAAAAATATCATACCTCCAGGAATAGCAAACCTGGAAAATAGGTCTGGAGAGACAATTTATGATCTACCTGAAAGTTTCAATTTAAAAAAGAGCCTTGGAAAATATCTTTCAGGAAATTATGGAAAACTGCTTTAATGTTCTACAACCAGAAGACAAAATTGTCCTTGAAAGAATCCATTGATCCATTGAGTTCCTCAGACAGAGACCCCCAGAATAAAAACTTCTAGGAATATTGTAGTCAATCATATTTCAAAAAATTCAGCTAAAGGACAAAACATTGCTAGCAGTCATAAAAATAATTAAATACAGAGGAACCACATTCAGAATTATGCAGGATTTAACAATTTAAATATTAAAGGATTAGAGGGTCTGGCTATTCTGGAAGGTAAAAGACCTTGAATTTCAACCAAGGGGAAAAAAACTACCCAGTAGAATTCAGCATCTTCTTTCAGGGAGAAGAAGATAGATTTTTCAATGAAATAGAGAACTTCCAAATTTTTCTGATAAAAAGAAAAGAACTGAACAGAGAATTTGATCTTTAAATACAAATACATGCAAAAATGTAAATGAAAAGGGGAAAAATGCTAGTCAAGAACATTAACCTATATACATCTATACAAGTAATGATTCTTATAAGGGTTTTATTTCTATTGGAGCAGAAGGAAGGAGTGTAATTTAAAGGATCTTTGCATAATTAAATCACGAAGTAATATTATTTTACTTGATATTTTAGTTAATAAAGCTTGCATTAGAATAGGGTCAGATAAAAGGAGTATATTTGTAGAGGCTGCTCAAGTGTGTGTGAGGTCAAGAAGCCATTTATGGGCCAAAATAGCCTGAGCTCTGGTAACCCTTGAGCTGAAAGCTTCCATGGAACTCTGATTTGATAATACAACTAAATCATTCATGGCCTCACTATTTGAAAAGCCCTGTTTCTGAACTAATTGATTTGGGTCACATCCTGCTGGGTTAATTCCTGCCCTTAAGAAAGTTATATCATTGTTTTCATCCTGTATGATAATTTTGTGGTTTTCTTCTATAAGAAGTGTTTGATGTTTTCATTAAACTGGTTCTGCCAGATGTCTTAGTGACATTCCCCACCTGATTGTATTCATGCTTCCTTTTCTCTCCTAAGCTGAATTCATCCTCTGGTGGACAGGGGAACTCAAAATATACTCAGTATTTTAGTTAATGAGTGTTAAAGTTCTAGAGGGACATAAGGAGTATATTTAGAACGATTTGATAAAAATAGATTATAAAGTAATTTTGCATAACACTATACTTTAGATAACAAAAATTGTAGTACTATATTTGAAGTTCTATAGGGACAGAGGAAGAGATACTTGATACCCTAGCTAATGAAAGGTGTCTTGCTATAGTTAAAGTAGCAGAGGGATTATATGCATGAAATGATTTTGCTTTACATGAAACTTTAGCTCTAGAGGACTGTATCTTATAAAGGACACTTGAAAAGATTGTGTGGTATAAATTTATTATAATTTGACGTTATTTATGACTCTTGAGATGAATATTTTTAATGGGACAAAATAGGGGAGTGTACTTGGACAGGAAGTGTTATTAATATTCACTCAGACAATAAATCAAACCTACCACAATTACAGAATAGTTTTCACAAATGTGAAGTCATATTTAAACAATCAGAAAAACATTCATTGCTCATAGAAAGACTGAGGTAATATATTAAAAGTTATTGCTATTCAAATTAAATTACTTTTTCAGGGTCATATAAATCAAACTACCATAAAAATTATTTTACAGATCTAGAAAAAAAGAGTAACAAAGTTGATCTAGAGCAAAAGAAAAGGAAAGAATATCAAGGGAATTGATGGAAAAAAAATGCAACAGACCTAAATATACCAGAGCTAGTTCTCAAAACTTCCTGATTCTGGTTAAGAAAAAAGGACAATGAATCAGTGAATTAGATAAGGAACAAAAGAAACAACAGTAAATGACTATGGTAATCTACTGTTTGACAAGTCCAAAGACACTAGCTTCACTATTCCACAAAAATTGCTGGAAAAACTATAAATTAATATGGACAAAACCCCTTAAATGTGGGCATAGATTCAGTTCTCACATCCTATACCAAAATAAGCTTGAACTGGGTACAGGTTTTAGGCATAAAAGGTGATACCATAGACCATTTAAGAGAACAAGAAATGATCTATCTTTTGGATCAATGGATAGGGGAGAAATTTAGGACCAAAGAAAAAAATAGAATACATTATAAACTGGAAAAATGGTTGATTTTGCCTGTAGTAAATTAAAAATATTTTGCACTAATAAAATGAAATGTAACCAAGATTAGAAGGAAAGCAGAAAGTTGGGAAATAATTTTATAGCTAGTGTTTCTGATAAATGAATCATTTCTAAATATATAGTGAACTGAATCAGATTCATAAGCCTGATCTCCAATTGGTAAATGTCAAAAGATATGAACAGGTAGTTTTCAGATAAAGAAAGCAAAGTTACTTAAAGTAAAATGATTAAATAATTTCAAAATAAATAACTAATATTATAAAATTGTTATAATATTAATAAATATCATAACATTTAATATTGTTATCATATTCAAAAATTTAATATTATTATTAAAATAACCCCACCTCTATCAAATTGGCAAAGATTACACAAAAGGAAAATGATCAGAATTGGAGAGGTCATTAAATGTATGGTTGATGTAATTGTGAACTGATCTAGCCATTCTGTAGAGCACTATGGGGCTATGCCCAAAGTGTAATAAAACTGATTATAACCTTTAATCCATCAATAACAATACCAGGTCTAGATCCCAAAGAAATCATAAAAAATGGGAAAAGACTCACTGATTCAATAATATTTAAAGCCATTCTTTGTGTAGTGGCAAAGAATTGGAAATTGAGGTGATTCCTTATCAATTGGGAAAATAAATATTACATACTAGTATTGTTTTTGGAGATATTATGATACAAATACCTCACAAACAATGAAGAAATAGAAAAAGTAAAGGTATCATTTTTCAGGTCATAATGCAACAAAAATTTCACTCTATAATGGTCAATAGAAAAAGATTAAAGTATGAATAGAAATGAAAAAGCAATCATTAAAATTAGTGATAAAAGAACAACTCTTCAAAAAAGTTAATAATTTCTTTAATTTGCAACAATAAGACAACATATCAAAATTCTTGAATTGGAGCAAAATTTAGGGGAAAACTTAGACTTCTAAATGTTCACCTGAATAAAATAAAGAAGGAACAAACCATGTGTATACATCTTAAATAGCTTAGAAATAGAACAAATTTTGAATTCACCAATTAAATACAAAATTAATAATCCTAAAAAATCAAAGAAAAGATTAATAAAATTGAATGCAAAAAACCTTTGAATTAATAAATAAAATTGGTTTTATGTGAGGAAAACCAAATAAAATAGATGCATCTTTGGGTAATTGGATTACAAAAAAAAAGAAAATCTAATTACTAGTATCTAAAATGAAAGGAGTGAATTTGCCACCATTGAAGAGGAAATTAAGACAATTATTAGGGGCGATTTTCCCCAGTTATGGGCCAATAAACTTTACACTTTAAATGAAATGCATAAATAATTATAAAAAATATAGATTATCAGGGCAGCTAGGTGGCACAGTGAATAGAGCGCCAGCCCTGGAGTCAGGAGGACCAGAGTTTATATCCAGCCTCAAACACTTAACAATTACCTAGTTCTGTGACCTTCAACAATTCACTTAACCCCACTGCCTTGCAAAAGCTAAATATATGTGGACATAGAGATAGATAGATAGATAGATAGATAGATAGATTACTTAGTAGAAAAGCAAAAAAATTAAAAATGCAAATAGAAAAATATTGAAAAAAGCCATAAATGTTCTTCCTAAGAAAAAAAGAGCCAGTACAAGATGGATTCATAGGGAATTCTAAAAAATAATTTAAATAACAACCCTGGTATTATATAAACAATTTGGAAAAAAAATAGATGAAGAAAGAATATGACCTATTTCCTTTTATGATGCACATATTTCCTCACATCTAAAGCAAGAAGAGTCAAACAAAAGGAAGGAAATTACAGAAAAAGTCATCCTAATTAATATTGAGTAAAACATTTAAATATGGTACTAGGGGCGGCTAGGTGGCGTAGTGGATAAAGCACCAGCCCCGGAGTCAGGAGTACTTGGGTTCAAATCCGATCTCAGACACTTAATAATTACCTAGTTGTGTGGCCTTTGGCAAGCCACTTAACCCTTTTTACCTTGCAAAAAACCTAAAACAAACAAACAAACAACAAACAAACAAACAAACAAACAAATAAATAAATATGGTACTAGCAGAGAATTTATAGGGATATATTACAATCAACACTATAACAAGGTGGAATTTATACCAGAAATTTAAGACTGGTTTTATATTGGTAAAACTATCAACTTCATTAAAGTTATCCATAAAAAACCAAGAGAAATGAAATGATCATCTCAATGGTTGCAAAAAAAAAAAACCTTTTAAAAATGCAGTGGACTTTCAAAAAACTATTCTATAGATTATGGGAATAAATGGAGTTTAACTTAAAATGGTATTTAATATTTTTTTTCAAAAACCATCAGCAAGTATTGTCTGTTATGAGGGTAAACTGGAAAACATCCCATTACAATTATAAGTGAAGTAAAGATTATTTAATATTGTGCTAGAAATGTAAGCTAAACTAATAAGAAAAAGAAATTGAAGGAATGAGAATAAATAATGAGGAAACTAAACTGTTGCTCATTGCTGATGATATGGTGGAATACCTAGTAAATCCAAGAATATTCACTATCTTACTTGAACTTAGTAACAATTTTAGCAAAGTTATGGAAGCTATATGAAACTTACATAAATTATCACCATTTCTAAATAAAAGTCCAGCAGCAAGAGATAGAAGAAGAAATTCCATTTAAAATAACTGCAGACAATATGAAATACTTGGCAGTCTACCAAGATATACTCAGGAAGTATATAAATACAACTATAACATACATCTCCCACAAATAAAGTCAGAACAAAACAATTGGAAGAATATTACTTGTCCATAAATAGGACAAGTGAATATAATAAAAAAGGCAATTTTATCTAAATTTATTCAGTATTGTGAAAATCAAACTATCAAAAATTCTTTGGAAGAACAAAAGCTCAAGGCTATTAAGGAAATGGATTTAAAAATATGTGAAAGAATATTGTTGTACCAGATCTCAAACTGTATCAAAACAACCTGGTATTGGTTATGAAAAACACTGGTAGATTATTGGAATAGATTAGGTACAAGATAATACAAGTGACCATAGTAATTTTCAAATATTTACAAAACAAAGAACCCACCTTTTGGAATCAAAAGTCATCATTTGACAAAAAAACTCTCAGAAAAAACTTCTGGGGCAGAACCAAGATGGTGGAGAGAAGTTAACATGCTCTCAGAGCCTTTCCCTAACAAAGATAAATGAAGCCTCTACTCTAACATTTACTCTACAGGATACCACCAAGGAAAAGAGAAGATTTAAAGAAGTTTTCACCTGTAGACATTGTGGAGGATTTTCAGTAAGATGTCTCTTTGGGGAAAAGGGGAAGCAAAGGCCAAGAGGTGGTAAAGCCAGCAGGAGGCTTTTAGCCACAATGAAATCCAGGTCCCCACAGCTTAAGTCCTGGTAGCTAGATAGCAATCCAGCAGGGAGGATCCTAACCCTAAACAAAGTCTGAACCCTGAAAACACCTGAATAAAAGACAAGACTGTGTTGGGAACAATCCTCTGCTAAGTCAAAACCTGAACATAAAGGAAGGAAAAAAAATTCTCTGCAGAGGCAAGGTCTGGACTGCTTAGACATCATCTTGACCAGCAATGACCAGGGATCAGACACCAGCCCCAGGAATATTAAAGCTTGGATCTATACTCCATATTCCCCAAGAGCAGAATTAAAACAACAAGGATAAACAAAAATCCTGAAAGAGTGCCTCACTATAGAAAAATACTTTACAGATAAAAATGACAACAAAACCATATCTGAAGAAGAAAAGTGGTGAAAAATCATCCACAGGGGAAGTATCAAAACAGTCTATAAATTGGACTCAAATACAAAAGTTCATCAAAGAGCTCAAAAAAGAACTTAAAAACCAAAGAAAAGAGGAAGAATAAAAATAGAAAAAAAGTTAGGCAGGAAAATTTGGAAAATTTTACCAAAGAAATTAACTCATTAAAAGTAAAAAATAGCGAACTGGAAAAGGAAACAGAAAAGTTAATTGAAGAAAATAAAATCCTAAAAACTAAAATTGAGCAATTAGAAACCAATAAATTTACAAGACTATAAGATTCCATCAAACAAAATAAAAATACTGGGAAATTGAAGAAAATATAAAATACCTTCTAGGGAAAAATAAATGACCTGGAAAATAGATCCAAGATAGACATTCTACAGATCATCAGACTTCCAGAAAGCCTTATCCAACAAAGGAACCCTGGAAAACATCATGCACAAATATACTAGAACAAGATAACAATATAACTATTGAAAGAATCCACAGAAGCGCCCCAGAGAGAGAACACAGGATAAAAACTCGAAGGTCTTTAATAATCAAATTCTACAATGTTAAAGTAAAGTAGAGAATATTGCAAAGCAGCAAAAAGAAAACAATTAAAATACAAAGGGAATCAGAATAACAGAGGACCTATCAGCGTCAACACTAAAGGTTCTGAAGAACTGGAATCACATATTTAGGAGAGGTAAAAACTGGGATTACAACCCATAATATACTTTCCTGCAAAATTCAGCATATACTCTCAGGGGAAAACATGAATTTTCTTTTTATTTATTTATTTTTTTAAAGCATGAATTTTCAATGAATTAGAGGACTTCCAGAATTTCCTGACAGAAAGATCAGAAATGAGCAGAGAATTTAATCATCAAATACATGACTGAAGAGTTGCATAAATAAGGTAAATGAAAAGGGGACTGAAAAAACAAAAGTATTTTACACAAATGTTGGTCAAACTATCAAATTATATATACATATATACATATATATATATATATATATATATATATATATATATATAGATCCCTAAAAGGGAATATATAACACTTCTAATTCTTATAGAACTTTTACTTCTCTAAGGATAATTAGAGGGTGTATATATTAGAGATTATAATTGAAGTGAATGAACTTAAAGGATATGGGTTTAATTGGGTCTTATCTCTCAACTGAAGATGTCCAAGATGGCATCACTATGTTTCAGACAAAATAACCTGGGGAAAAAATAAAGCAGGAGTGTTAACTTTAACTTAAGCTTTTCATTATACTTTGACTCACTTTAATTGCAAGGTGCTAAGCACCTTCTCTAATGAGGCATCTTAAACTGCAAGGACATGAGTCAATGGCTCTGTTACCTACAATCATTTGTAAAGTTTGCAGGTGAGACCTGTAGAACCTCTGAGTACTAAGAGATCTCCATGATTCTCTCAGTTAATTAGATCATGGTTTTCAGAGAGGAAGAAGGGAGAATGTGAATGTTGAGTAAATTTTATTCAATAGATTTATCCCAGTGAGGGAACAAAATTCATTCCCATTTAGGTTTAAAAATCTAACTTAATCAAGAGGGAAGGAGGAGGGGACTGGGAATGGGAAAGATAAGGGAGGAAGAGACTGATAAAAGTAAAGGGAAGCTATAAGTGATAAACTGAAAGTTAAATTTTTAAAAGAAAATTCATATGGGAAAGGTAGTAAAATTTTGGTGAAGAGGAAACAGAGAAAAGGAACAAGAAAAATATAAATGGAGAAACATAGCATGGAGGAAAATACAGAATTGGTAATTTTAATGGTAAATGTGAATGTAATTAAGTATCCCATAAAACTGAAGTATATAATAGAATGGATTAAAAACCAGAATCATAAAATATGTTGTTTACAAGAAACACATTTGAAGCAGAGAGATAAACACAGGCTAAATGTCAAAGGTTGGAGCAAAATATATTATGCTTCAGTGGAAGTAAAAACATCTGGGGGTAGCGATCCTAATGTCAGACAAAGTAAAAGCAAAATTCAATCTCTTTAAAAGGGATAAGGAAGAAAACTCCATCCTCCCAAAAGTCATAATTGGAAATGAAGCTATATCATTACTAAAGATGTATGCACCTAGTGGTATATCATTCAGATTCCTAGAAGAAAATGTGAGTGAATTATATGGAGAAATAGATAGCAAAACTTGAGTAATGGAAGCTCTCAGTCTACCTTCTCTCATAACAAGAAAATGAACAAGAAGGAAGTTAAGAAGGTGAATGAAATCTTAAAAAACTTAGATGTAATAGATTTCTTATGAAAATTTGATGGGGATTGAAAATAACATACCTTTTTCTCAGCTGCACATGGCACTTTTAGCAAAATTGTCCATATGCTTAGAACACAAAATACTTAAAATCAAATACATGAAGGGAAATAATAAATACACACTTCTCAGACCCTGATGTAGTAAAAATTACATGTAATAGAGCATGAGGGAAAGATAAACTAAGAACTAATTGGAAATGAAATAACTTCATCTTAAATAATGTGTGGATCAAACAGAAAATAAAAGAAAAAATCAATAATTAGATCCATAGAAATAAGAATAATGAGACATCATACCAAAATATTTAGAATGCAGTCTAGGCAGTTTTGGGGGAAAACTTTATATCTCTAAATGCCTATATGACAAAAATAGAGAAAGAGGAGATCAATGAATTGGGCAAGAGAAACGTTAATAAAACAGAAAGCAAGAAATAATGGATCTCATTAATAAAATTAAGATTTGGGATTATGAAAAAGTCACTAAAATAGACAAAATGTCTGTTTCATCTGATTTAAAAAACAGTGAAAATAATCAAATCACCAGTATCAAAAATCGAACCACCAATTAAGAGGAAATCAGAGGCATATAGTTCAACAAAATACTCTGAATGGTGTCTTTAATTTCCTATGAGGGACATAACAATGCTGAACTCTTTGTATGAGAAGTTCATATTGATAGCTTATTTAAACCATCTCATTTATTTATGCTTTGCCCTTCATTTTCAAAGCAGACCATGACATAAGGGATGTGATGTCATGATAAGCTCAAGAAATGGATTTGAGTGAGGGGGTGCTGTCTCATTTTCTCCTCCAGAGCCACCTGGGTACAATGAATAGATACATATTAGGATGAATGTAGATGAAACTAGATGCCCGGTAATCAGGAATATGTGATTGTGCAAGGTCATACAGCTACTAAGTGGCAAGAGTCTGAGATTGGATTTGAACTTCTGACTCCAAGCGCCAGTGCTCTATCCATGGCATCATATATAGACAAGGTATAGGAGGGAGCTGAATATGAAGGTATAATATATTATAAAGATGGCATTAATGGGTGAGAAAATATTGTATTTGGGGGAAAAGGGGAAAGGAGAAGCCATTATTTCACATAAAAGAGTAAAATAAAAAGTTTTTGCAATGTAGTGGAAAGGGGTAAGGTGAGGATATATGAGTGAGCCTTCACTCTTATAGGAAGATGCTTGGAAAGGGAAAAACATACATAGTCAACTGAGTATAGAAATCTATCTTTCCCCAGAGCAAAATAATAGAGGAAAGGGATGGGAGAAATGGGATGGAGGAAAGGGAGTGTAGGTCATAGATGAGAGGGAAGATAGTAGAAGAGGTATACAGTCAAATACAACGCACTTTTGAGGACAGGAAGAAAGGAGAGAGAGAATGGCAGAAAGGGGGTGGGGAGGAATAAGATGTAGGGAAAAACAGCTAGTAATAAGTGTGAGAAAATATATTGAAGGAATTTCTCTGATGAACTTATGATAAAGAATGCTATCCATTCCAAGGACAGAACTGATAGTATCTGAATACAGATAAAATCACACCTTTTTTTGTCTCACTTTATTTTTTTGAGGTTTCTCTTTCTGGACAGGATTATGTTTTCTTTTACATAATGACTTTGTAATAAAGTGAAAAAATAAATAAGAGAGATATTAAAAAAAGATTCTTTGAGATCAGTTTTCATCCTGCTTAAAAGGAATCAAGATAGGGATGGCTAGGTGGCATAGTGGATAAAGCACCAGCCTTGGAGTCAGGAGTACCTGGGTTCAAATCCGTTCTCAGACACTTAATAATTACCTAGCTGTGTGGCCTTGGGCAAGCCACTTAACCCCATTTGCCTTGCAAAAAACATAAAAAAAGAAAACAAGGTAGCAAATAACTGAAATGCCCAGAAATGAGAAGGGAAGGAGAAAGGAGGGTCCTGCTTATAACAAAGTTCCCTGTGTCCAGCAACAATGTTCTTAGGGGCACAAAGGAAAGATCCAAGAAGGGACAAGATCCTGCTATCCCTTCCCCCAGGCTGAGTATCAAGGAAGCAACAAGCAACCTGGAGGGACAAATATGTTGGTCAGTTTGGGTGAGTGAAATCAAAAGGAAAGGAATTGTGTTTTGAAATTTCTGGCCTGAGCTTTCACCCAACTTTTATTTCTTGACATTCCTCTCAATACTGAAGGATGGGGTAGAGTTTTAGGTTTCAAGGAAGAGCAACAGAGTATCCTACTTGTTTCACAGGCACTCAGATCTTGGAGAAAATACCTATTCGAGTGAATCAAGTCAAATATCCTTTATTCCCTGGATGTTCAATCAAATTGATATTATCCAGTATTGTGAAAGAAGCAGTCTATCCCTTGACTTTCAGATTAAAAAAAATAACCTAAGAGGGCACCCAAGATAGATGAAATTAATTCTGGAACTGTTTATTTAATCCCCACATCTCATCAAGACCTATAACTGTAAATTTTTGACTTAGCAACTTGAGGTTCCTTCCTGCCAAGGAAATGGGGAATTTTCCTCAGTCAAGGATTTTTTCTGACCCTTCTGTTCCTTCTCTTCCCTAGATGGCTATCCCCACCACCCTTCAAACATGGGTGTGGGCAGGAAGGGTTTCAGGGTTCATATCTCACAAATTATCAACAGACAATATCACTATGGAGATGAGGGATGGTCTAGCTTTGTGATAACCTGAGGGATCAGGTTCTTTTGAATTCTTCCTCAGCTTGGCAGTCTTCTGTCCATTCTAGATTGTGAGGAATATGTGGGTGTTTGGGTTCCTCAAGAATGTGAAGGGAGAATATGTAGTTTACAATACAATGACTGTGGTCTGCCTATATTGCATATGGGCAGATATTTAGGTAAAGTCAAAAAATTTAACTTCAATCTGACTAAAAACTGAGATTAGATGGGCCTTGCCGCACCTATTTCCAAGTTAACCTCAGGTTTTGACCTCCTTTGCGCAAGCTCAAGGAGATAGCTGTTCTTGCCTATTAGTATAATGACCAAGGCGGGGGAATGTATGGGGACCAATGTATCAATTAGATTGTGACCCCAGAATATGATTAACATGAAGGGGTAAAGAGGAAGTTCATAAAAGACCTAGCATTTTAGGATGTCCTTGGTGCTCTCATACCTTGAGAGAGATGTGCAATTTATTGAGCTGTCTGAAAAAAAAAAAACATTTTAATCACTCTGGACTAAGTATTCATGAGCCATTTATAACTTTGATGACAATTGTTTACTCCAAGATCACATGGACGATGTTATCATCTTCATCATAACACATGAAACAGCTAGTGGTGTACAAGAAAAATGGTGTGGTGTGGAAGCTCCAAACTTTAGTCAATATGTTCTGGACTCAGGATGTGTTGTAGAGGCTGGAACTACCTCTTGATCCCTTGGCAATTGGAGTTATTGATGCAATGTTAGAGTCCACAGACATCGTGGGGTCCTGAGCTTTACACAACTCTTCAAGAGCCAGCACCTCTCCAGCTGAGGGAGGGGTGTTGACTTGCTCTGATGGAGCTTTACTTTATTAATATTGCAACTGGAATGGTGTCTATGACACCAAGATAAAATTAATTTTTGGTAGAATACAGAGAATTTATGAATGGGTTCACTGTATATAGACGTATAATATGTAAGACTTAACCAGGCCTTTAAACTGTGGTTTTCCTCTCCTGTAGTGAGAGTTCATCCATATATAATCTCTTACATCATGATCTCACCTTTTACTTCAGTGACAAAATTGAGACCATGAAATGTGAGCTTACTTTTCTCCCAATCTTATAATCTCAAAATCACATGAGACCCTAAATCACTATCTTCTCCTTCTCCCTTTCCTTCATTTCTCCCAATGAAGTTGCCCTTCTCCCTAGCAAGAACTATTTTTGTGTATAGGCCCTTGAGTGTCATAACTCTCAAATCTTGACTTTTCTTATACTGTTTTCTCTACCTTATTGGTTACAAATATGAACAAGACTGCTGCCATGTTAAAACAAATAAAAATAGACTTCTGGCCAAGATGGCAGAGAAGCTAGGCACAGTGCTAAGGTTTCCTGGATTTCCCTCAGGAATATGAAAGAAAGGTCTTAACAGAAATTCAATTGATAAAACCTAGACAAAGAAGCTAGAAGAAAAACATGTAACAACAAGGTCTGTCACAGGGGAGCTTAGGTGAGCCAAGGGCTGAGAGCAAAGATTCAGCCCAGGGGTAGTGAGCTGAAACTAGAACACCAATCTAAGCCACAGAGGCTTTGTCTGTGGGAGTGGCAGTCTGGGGAGTCCCAATGGGGCTGGAGGAAGTGTTACAGCACAGAGAATTGCAGAGTGATGCTGGACATCACTCAGCTTGGGATGATGGACTCCATAGTTCCTGGAACAAAAACAGCAATAGCACTCTCACCCTCCCAGTCTTAGGTGTGTGCAGCAGAGATCCCTCAACTCAATAGGGAAATTAAACACGAAGTCCTAGGGCACACTCCACCTTGTTCAAGCGTCACAATATCCAGTTGCTTATGCCTCCAGGCCTAGGGAGAGGGCCTCAAATCAAGGTAACAGACACCCAAGAGAAAGGAACCAGCACTCCCTAGTGGTTGGCCAACTTGCAGTTACTAAACCATGGAGCAAAGTTTCTAGGATTTTCAACTCCAAAGATCTGTGAATCAGCCCCCCACCCCACCCCACAAGATCTTAGGAAAATGAAGAAAGACCAGTAGAGAGGGGGAACCATTGAAAATTACCTTGAAGTAAAAGATCTGATTCCAGAGAGACCTAGAACTTCTAAGGAGAATATGAATTGCTCTCCAGCCCAGAAAGACTTCCTGGGGAGAAATATGAAAGGAAAAATTGGGAAGAGAAACCCAAGAGAAAATTAACATCTCACAACCAGAAAACAAATCCTTGGAAAATGCAATTGGACAAATGCAAAAAGAAAATAATTCTCGGGGGGGGGGGGGCGGCTAGGTGGTGCAGTGGATAAATCACCGGCCCTGGAGTCAGGAGTACCTGGGTTCAAAGTCGGCTCAGACACTTAATAATTACCTAGCTGTGTGGCCTTAGGCAAGACACTTAACCCCATTGCCTTGCAAAAAAAAACTAAAAAAAAAAGAAAAGAATTCTCAAAACACCTTAATTGGGCAAATGGAAAACTTTGAAAATAAAATTGACCAAATAGAAAAGGAGTTTCAAAAGGCAAATGAAGAAAATTCTTCTTGAAAATAAGAATGGAATCAATGGAAACTAATGACTTATTGAGACAAAAGTCTATTATATAAGACCAAAAAATTTAAAAAATAGAAGAAAACATAAAATAGCTCATTGGTAAAAGCACTGATCTCAAAGATAGAACCAGGAGAGACAACCTAAGAACCATTGTTCTTCCTGAAAACATTGAAGAGAAAAAAAAAGCTTGATTTAGTGATTTTAAATCATTTAAATTTAAATTTAAATTTAAATTTACAGGATTTAGTGATGGAAAATTGCATTGACACCATGAAGCCAGAGGGCAAAATAATTACTGAAAGAATACATTAAACCCCCCAAGAAAGGGAATCATAAAATGATAACACCAAGGAATATTGTGGCCAAATTCCAGAACTATCAGATAAAAGAGACAGTTATTCAAGCAGCCAGAAAGAAACAATTTAGATACCAAGGAGTCACAGTAAGGATCACACAGGACTTGGATGCATAATCATTAATGTATCGAAGGGTCTGGAATGTAACATTCAAAAGAGCAACAGAGCTTGGAATGCAGCCAAAAATTCACTATCCAGCAAAACTGAGCCTTCTCTTCCAGGGGAAAAGATGGATATTTAACAAAATTGGAGGCAGCCAACTTTTCCTGACCAGAGCTAAAGGGTACATTACATAAAGAGTTACAAAGGACCTATTGCAATAAAAGGGAAAAAGGAAGGAGGTAAGAACTGCCTGAATATTATTTTCATCAAGTTAACAGAAACATTCAATTAAGTTAAGAAACTTAATTGAGGAGGAAGGTGATGCTATTCAGAAGCAAAATACTGGGGAATAAGGATAAAGGGAAAAAAAGGGGGAATATAAACAGTGTGAAGATAGCATGGAAGGCAATAAAGATTTATTAATTGCAACTTTGAATATGAATAGGATGAATTCTCCCATAAAACAAAAGTGAATAGCAGATTGGATTAAAACCAAAATCCTACCAATACGCTACTTACAAGAAAATATTTTGAAGCAGAGAAATACATTTAGAGTAAAGGTAAAAGCATGAAGCAGAATATATTTTGCTTCAGCGAAAGCAAAAAAGGCAGGGGTAGAAATCCTTAACTCAGATGAAGTAGCTGCAAAATAGATCTCTTTAAAAGAGTTAATGAGAGAAACTCTAACCTCCTAAAAGTTATGATAGACGATGAAGCAATTTCAATACTAAATATGCTTGCACCAAGTGGTATAACATTGAAATTCTAAGAGGAGAGGTTGAATGAGTTACAGGAAGACAGATGGCAAGACTACTGATGGGAGACCTCAACCTCCCTCTCTCAGTTTAAGATAAACATAACCATTAAATAAATAAGGAGGAAGCTAAACAGGTAAATAGAATATTAGAAAATCTAGACATGCTAGACCTTTGGAGAAAGGGGAATGTTGATAGAAAGCAATACAGATATTTTTATCTTTAGTACATGGTACTTACACAAAAATTAACAAGGTCCTAGGGCATAAAAACCTAATAATCAAATACAGAAAGTCAGAAATAGTGCTACATTCTTCTCAGAACACAATGCAATAAAAATCAGATGCAATATTGGACAAGGGAGAGATAGACCTAAAACTAATTAGAAATTAAATAACCAGGGGTGGAGCAAAGATGATGACAAGAGAGGATCATCTCTTAGGTGCTCTCTCTTAAAACTTATAAACTAAGGTCTCTAAATTTTCCAGAGACAGAAGCCACAAAGGAATCCAGTGAGGCAGTTTGCCTACCCAAGGTAAGTGGGAAAAGAATGGAAGGGCTCTGCTCCACCGGGCTGGAGGGGCAGCCCACAAGACTGCATGAACTTCACCCTCCTTCAGACAGCCCCAGGGTGCTGGGTTCACAGCAGGGAGGCCAGTTTATTAACCTACACCCCAGGGAGCACCAGGTAGAACTTTGTGGATCAGCTGGGGTACCTCTACCAGAGCAAGGGCATGAAGACCAGGCCTCAAGTCACAGAGCTAGCAGCATGGCCCCAGCAGTCCAGATCCAGGAACAGAAAGCAGGCAGAGCCAGTAAGCAGGAGTC